>NC_136347.1:3848404-3898672 GCF_964198595.1 Lampetra fluviatilis | reverse complement strand
TAGTACTACTTGTGAAATGGGTAGGAGGTGGGCGGGGGGTTTTAAAGTCATATTATGCCCGTGCGTTATGCAGGATTAGCAGCATCAAAGGGAGGGGATAGCATTAATAACATACCCACGGGCCCTGTGCTTTCAAGGGCTACGCGCCAAACGCTTTCAAGGTATCAATTCCGGTTCGGCGATTCTGCACTTGCTCTATTACTATAGTACTATACCGCCTTCGACGTTTGTGGACGACTGGGTGTGTTTACGGTTAGCGATTTGTTCGCATTAGCCGGCTGTATAGCGAATGAAAAAATACAATATTACTTTAGCATGCCAGTTGAAAATTCGTGTGTATGTTTTTTTTAATATTTAGGGAACCCAGCGGCAGCAGGCATCGTCAGAGTTGGGATCGAACCCACGACCTCCTCTATACCAGGTGAGGTAGTCAACATCTCGTAGCCACCGTGATGATGATGATGAGAGAGAGACGCAGGCTCCAAACATACAGCAGCAGCAGGCATCGTCAGAGTTGGGATTGAACCCACGACCTCCTGTGTACCAGGCGAGGTAGTCAACATCTCTGAGTGTCTGGGATCGAACCCACGACCTCCTGTGTAACAGGCGAGGTAGTCAACATCAGTGTCTGGGATTGAACCCATGACCTCCTGCATACCAGGCGAGGTAGTCAACATCTCTCAGTGTCTGGGATCGAACCCACGACCTCCTGCGTACCAGGCGAGGTAGTCAACATCTCTCAGTGTCTGGGATCGAACCCACGACCTCCTGCGTACCAGGCGAGGTAGTCAACATCTCTCAGTGTCTGGGATTGAACCCACGACCTCCTGTATACCAGGCGAGGTAGTCAACATCTTAGACATGGGGGAGAGAGCGATGGGGGGGGGGGTGGAGTGGTTTCTCTACCCACAGCTCTCTCCTCCACACACAACACTTGGGATCTTTTTTTTTTTCAAATATAAATTTTTATTATTGGAGCAGTACACCGTACAATATAAATTCATCGTCATATAATCGGAGGAGGAGGAGGAGGAATGGGTTTTGGCAGCACAAAAAGCACTTTCTAATCCCGACCCCATCGGCCCAGCGTGGTCAATGCAAGGCCATAAAAGACAGGCTTCCATCTTCGTGATAAAAAAAAAAATTTTTAGGGCTTTTAGGGCCTTTAGCCTCAGGCATCGGCTTCCCAAGCAGAAACTTCAAAGTGTGCGACAAGCGTTATGGCGGCGTGCGTCTCTCTCTCTCTGCCTCTCCACTCCTCACCTCCCCGCTCCCCTATAACTCTCCTCCGATATCTCTCCTCCCCTATAACCCTTCTCCCTATAACTCTCCACCTCTCTCCTCCAAACCTCCTACCCCTCTCCTACCCCCCTCTCCTGCACTCTCCCCTAACCCCGCTACCCCCTCCCCTAACCCTTCTACCCCCTCCCCTAACTCTTCTACCCCCTACCCCTAACCCTCCTACCCCCTACCCCTAACCCTCCTACCCCCTACCCCTAACCCTCCTACCCCCTACCCCCAACCCTCCTACCCCCTACCCCTAACCCTCCTACCCCCTACCCCTAACCCTCCTACCCCCTTCCCCTAACCCTCCTACCCCCTCCCCTAACCCTCCTACCCCTAACCCTCCTACCCCCTACCCCTAACCCTCTACCCCTAACCCCCTACCCCTAACCCCCTCCCCTACCCCCCTCCCCTACCCCCCTCCCCTACCCCCCTCCCCTACCCCCCTCCCCTACCCCCCTCCCCTACCCCCCTCCCCTACCCCCCTCCCCTACCCCCCTCCCCTACCCCCCTCCCCTACCCCCCATCTCCTAGACCCCATCTCCAACCCCCCCGCTCCTACCCCACTCCTACCTCAACCCCCCTCTCCTCCACACACTCACTCGCACAACTCCTTCGTCACACGCACCTCGCGCTCAAACCCACTACTATTTCACCTCCAAAGAGATCGTCAGGGAAAGGGGGGGGGGGGGGAGTAGGGGTGGTGGAGTGTGCTAAGCCTCTACGGGGATACACAGGGGAGGGGAAGGCGGCGAGCGATTAACGATTTCACGGCGGCGGTGAGAAGGGAAAATGGCGGCGGCGGCCATCTTGTTGTCGTTGTTGATGTTGTTGTTGTTGTTGTCGCCGCCAAGAGGCCGTGCCTCAACCCCGCACGCCCATCAGCTTCCTCACGACTTCTCGCCGCTCTCAGACTCCTTACGTTCCCGTTGGATGTCTGCGGACGAAAAAGGTTCGGGCTTGTGAACAAGACCCACAGGCCGCACCAAACACACACACACACATCTATAGTAGTAGTGGTGTGTGTGTGTGTGTAGTGTGTGTGTGGTGTGTGTGTGTGGGTAGTGTGTGTGTGTAGTGTGTGTGTAGTGTGTGTGGTAACACACGGCATGTGAACACGACCCACAAGCCGCACCAAACATACACACACATCTATAGTAGTAGTGGTGTGTGTGTGTAGTGTGTGTGTGTAGTAACACACACTGTATGTGTGTAGTGTGTGTGGTAACACACGGCATGTGAACACGACCCACAAGCCGCACCACACACACACATCTATAGTAGTAGTGGTGTGTGTGTAGTGTGTGTGTGGTGTGTGTGTGTGGGTAGTGTGTGTGTAGTGTGTGTGTAGTGTGTGTGTAGTGTGTGTGTAGTGTGTGTGGTAACACACGGCATGTGAACACGACCCACAAGCCACCAAACACACACATCTATAGTAGTAGTGGTGTGTGTGTGTAGTGTGTGTGTGTAGTGTGTGTGTGTGTGTAGTAACACACACTGTATGTGTGTGTGTGTAGTAACACACGGCATCTGAACACGACCCACAAGCCGCACCACACACACAGCCATCCGTTCAAAAACGGACGGACACATCTATAGTAGTAGTGGTGGTGCGTGTGTAGTAAACACACCGTGTGTGTGCGTGTGTGCGCGTGTGTGTGTAGTCGCACCGTGTGTGTGTGTAGTAAACAGTTTGTGTGGTAAAACTGTTTGTGTGCGTGTGTGTGTGTGTGTGGTAAAACTGTTTGTGTGCGTGTGTGTGTGTGTGTGTGGTAAACACAGTGTGGTAAGTGTGTGTGTGTGGTAAACACAGTGTGGTAAGTGTGTGTGTGTGGTAAACACAGTGTGGTAAGTGTGTGTGTGTGGTAAACACAGTGTGGTAAGTGTGTGTGTGTGGTAAACACAGTGTGGTAAGTGTGTGTGTGTGGTAAACACAGTGTGGTAAGTGTGTGTGTGTGGTAAACACAGTGTGGTAAGTGTGTGTGTGTGGTAAACACAGTGTGGTAAGTGTGTGTGTGTGTAGTGTGTGTGTGTAGTGTGTAGTGTGTGTGGTGTGTGTGTAGTGTGTAGTGTGTGTGGTGTGTGTGTAGTGTGGTGTGTGTGTAGTGTGTAGTGTGTAGTGTGGTGTGTGTGTAGTGTGTAGTGTGTGTGTAGTGTGTAGTGTGTGTGTAGTGTGTAGTGTGTGTGGTGTGTAGTGTGTGTGGTGTGTGTGTAGTGTGGTGTGTGTGTAGTGTGTAGTGTGTAGTGTGGTGTGTGTGTAGTGTGTAGTGTGTGTGTGGTGTGTGTGTAGTGTGGTGTGTGTGTAGTGTGTGTAGTGTGTGTAGTGTGTAGTGTGTGTAGTGTGTGTAGTGTGTGTAGTGTGTGTAGTGTGTGTAGTGTGTGTAGTGTGTGTGGTGTGTGTGTAGTGTGTGTGTAGTGTGTGTGTAGTGTGTGTGTAGTGTGTGTGTAGTGTGTGTGTAGTGTGTGTGTAGTGTGTGTGTAGTGTGTGTGTAGTGTGTGTGTAGTGTGTGTGTAGTGTGTGTGTAGTGTGTGTAGTGTGTGTGTAGTGTGTGTAGTGTGTGTGTAGTGTGTGTGTGTAGTGTGTGTGTGTAGTGTGTGTGTGTAGTGTGTGTGTAGTGTGTGTGTGTAGTGTGTGTGTAGTGTGTGTGTAGTGTGTGTGTAGTGTGTGTGGTGTGTGTGTAGTGTGTGTGTAACACTGTGTGTGTAGTGTGTGTGTGTAGTGTGTGTGAGTAGTGTGTGTAGTGTGTGTGTGTAGTGTGTGTGAGTAGTGTGTGTAGTGTGTGTGAGTAGTGTGTGTAGTGTGTGTGAGTAGTGTGTGTAGTGTGTGTGAGTAGTGTGTGTAGTGTGTGTGAGTAGTGTGTGTGTGTGTGAGTAGTGTGTGTGTGTGTGAGTAGTGTGTGTGTGTAGTGTAGTGTGTGTAGTGTGTGTGTAACACTGTGTGTGTAACACTGTGTGTAGTGTGTGTGTGTAGTGTGTGTGTGTAGTGTGTGTGTGTGTGTAGTGTGTGTGTAGTGTGTGTGTGTGTGTAGTGTGTGTGTAGTGTGTGTGTGTGTAGTGTGTGTGTAGTGTGTGTAGTGTGTGTAGTGTGTGTGTAGTGTGTGTGTAACACTGTGTGTGTGTGTAGTGTGTGTGTAGTCACACTGTGTGTGTGTGTGTGTAGTCACACTGTGTGTAGTGTGTGTGTAGTGTGTGTGTAGTGTGTGTGTAGTGTGTGTGTAGTGTGTGTGTAGTGTGTGTGTAGTGTGTGTGTAGTGTGTGTGTAGTGTGTGTGTAGTGTGTGTGTGTAGTGTGTGTGTGTGTGTGTAGTGTGTGTAGTGTGTGTAGTGTGTGTGCAGTGTGTGTAGTGTGTGTGTAGTGTGTGTAGTGTGTGTAGTGTGTGTAGTGTGTGTAGTGTGTGTAGTGTGTGTGTGTAGTGTGTGTGTGTAGTGTGTGTGTAGTGTGTGTAGTGTGTGTGGTGTGTGTAGTGTGTGTGTGTAGTGTGTGTGTGTAGTGTGTGTGTGTGTAGTGTGTGTGTGTGTGTAGTGTGTGTGTAGTGTAGTGTGTGTGTAGTGTAGTGTGTGTGTAGTGTGTGTGTAGTGTAGTGTGTGTGTGTAGTGTGTGTGTAGTGTGTGTGTGCAGTGTGTAGTGTGTGTGTGTAGTGTGTGTAGTGTGTGTAGTGTGTGTAGTGTGTGTAGTGTGTGTAGTGTGTGTGTGTAGTGTGTGTGTGTAGTGTGTGTGTGGTGTGTAGTGTGTGTAGTGTGTGTAGTGTGTGTAGTGTGTGTGTGTAGTGTGTGTGTGTGTGTAGTGTGTGTAGTGTGTGTGTGTAGTGTGTGTGTGTGTGTGTAGTGTGTGTAGTGTGTGTAGTGTGTGTAGTGTGTGTGTGTAGTGTGTGTGTGGTGTGTAGTGTGTGTGTGGTGTGTAGTGTGTGTGTGGTGTGTAGTGTGTGTGTGGTGTGTAGTGTGTGTGTGGTGTGTGTGGTGTGTGTGGTGTGTAGTGTGTGTAGTGTGTGTAGTGTGTAGTGTGTGTGTAGTGTGTAGTGTGTGTGTGTAGTGTGTAGTGTGTAGTGTGTGTGTGTGTGTGTGGTGTGTGTGGTGTGTGTGGTGTGTAGTGTGTAGTGTGTGTGTGTAGTGTGTAGTGTGTGTGTGTGTGTGTAGTGTGTGTGTGTGTAGTGTGTGTGTGTAGTGTGTGTGTGTGTGTGTGTGTGGTGTGTGTGTGTGTGTGTGTGTGTAGTGTGTAGTGTGTGTGTGTAGTGTGTGTGTGTAGTGTGTGTGTGTGTAGTGTGTGTGTGTGAGTGTGTGTGTGTAGTGTGTAGTGTGTGTGTGTAGTGTGTGTGTGTAGTGTGTGTGTGTGTGTAGTGTGTAGTGTGTGTAGTGTGTGTGTGTAGTGTGTGTGTGTAGTGTGTAGTGTGTAGTGTGTGTGTAGTGTGTGTGTGTAGTGTGTGTGTGTGTAGTGTGTGTGTGTGTAGTGTGTGTGTGTGTAGTGTGTGTGTGTGTGTAGTGTGTGTGTGTGTGTGTAGTGTGTGTGTGTGTAGTGTGTGTGTGTAGTGTGTGTGTGTAACACTGTGTAGTGTGTGTGTGTAGTGTGTGTGTGTAGTGTGTGTGTGTGTAGTGTGTGTGTGTGTAGTGTGTGTGTGTAGTGTGTGTGTGTAGTGTGTGTGTGTAGTGTGTGTGTGTAGTGTGTGTAGTGTGTGTGTGTAGTGTGTGTAGTGTGTGTGTGTAGTGTGTGTGTGTGTAACACTGTGTAGTGTGTGTGTGTGTATGTGTGTGTGTGTAGTGTGTGTGTGTAGTGTGTGTGTGTAGTGTGTGTGTGTGTAGTGTGTGTGTGTAGTGTGTGTGTGTGTAGTGTGTGTGTGTAGTGTGTGTGTGTGTAACACTGTGTAGTGTGTGTGTGTGTAACACTGTGTAGTGTGTGTGTGTGTAACACTGTGTAGTGTGTGTGTGTGTAACACTGTGTAGTGTGTGTGTGTGTAGTGTGTGTAGTGTGTGTAGTGTGTGTAGTGTGTGTAGTGTGTGTAGTGTGTGTAGTGTGTGTGTGTGTAGTGTGTGTGTGTGTAGTGTGTGTGTGTGTAGTGTGTGTGTGTAGTGTGTGTGTGTGTGTGTAGTGTGTGTGTGTGTGTGTAGTGTGTGTGTGTGTGTAGTGTGTGTGCAGTGTGTGTGTGGTGTAGTGTGTGTGCAGTGTGTGTGTGGTGTAGTGTGTGTGCAGTGTGTGTGTGCAGTGTGTGTGTGTAGTGTGTGTAGTGTGTAGTGTGTGTGTAGTGTGTGTAGTGTGTAGTGTGTGTGTAGTGTGTGTGTGTAGTGTGTGTGTGTAGTGTGTGTGTGTAGTGTGTGTGTGTAGTGTGTGTGTAGTGTGTGTGTGTAGTGTAGTGTGTGTGTGTAGTGTGTGTGTAGTGTGTGTGTGTAGTGTGTGTGTGTAGTGTGTGTGTGTAGTGTGTGTGTGCAGTGTGTGTGCAGTGTGTGTGCAGTGTGTGTGCAGTGTGTGTGCAGTGTGTGTGCAGTGTGTGTGCAGTGTGTGTGCAGTGTGTGTGTGTAGTGTGTGTGTGTGTAACACTGTGTGTGTAGTGTGTGTGTGTGTGTGTAGTGTGTGTGTGTAGTGTGTGTGTAGTGTGTAGAGTGTGTAGTGTGTGTAGTGTGTGTGTAGTGTGTGTGTGTAGTGTGTGTGTGTAGTGTGTGTGTGTAGTGTAGTGTGTGTGTGTGTGTGTGTGTGTGTGTGTAGTGTGTGTGTGTGTGTAGTGTGTGTGCAGTGTGTGTGTGGTGTAGTGTGTGTGCAGTGTGTGTGTGGTGTAGTGTGTGTGCAGTGTGTGTGTGCAGTGTGTGTGTGTAGTGTGTGTAGTGTGTAGTGTGTGTGTAGTGTGTGTAGTGTGTAGTGTGTGTGTAGTGTGTGTGTGTAGTGTGTGTGTGTAGTGTGTGTGTGTAGTGTGTGTGTGTAGTGTGTGTGTAGTGTGTGTGTGTAGTGTGTAGTGTGTGTGTGTGTAGTGTGTGTGTGTAGTGTGTGTGTAGTGTGTGTGTAGTGTGTGTGTAGTGTGTGTGTAGTGTGTGTGTGTAGTGTGTGTGTGTAGTGTGTGTGTGTAGTGTGTGTGTGTAGTGTGTGTGTGCAGTGTGTGTGCAGTGTGTGTGCAGTGTGTGTGCAGTGTGTGTGCAGTGTGTGTGCAGTGTGTGTGCAGTGTGTGTGCAGTGTGTGTGTGTAGTGTGTGTGTGTGTAACACTGTGTGTGTAGTGTGTAGTGTGTGTGTAGTGTGTGTGTGTAGTGTGTGTGTAGTGTGTAGAGTGTGTAGTGTGTGTAGTGTGTGTGTAGTGTGTGTGTGTAGTGTGTGTGTGTAGTGTGTGTGTGTAGTGTGTGTGTGTGTGTGTGTAGTGTGTGTGTGAGTGACCAACCTTCCTTGGTGGGCAGCCAGACCTTCTCCTCCGTGGTGGTGGCCTTCAGCTTGTCCTTGTCGAACTTGTCCACCTCGGACAGGTCGGGCTTCTCCATTTCCACGGCTGAGGAAACAAACATCAACATCATCATCACCATCATCATCGCCATCATCACCACCATCACTATCACCACCATCACCACCATCACCACCATCACCACCATCATCACCATCATCATCATCACCATCACCACCATCACCACCATAGCCATCATCATCACCATAGCCATCATCATCACCATAGCCATCATCATCACCACCATCACCACCATAGCCATCATCACCACCATCACTATCACCACCATCACTATCACCACCATCACTATCACCACCATCACTATCACCACCATCATCATCACCACCATCATCATCACCACCATCATCATCACCACCATAGCCATCATCACCATCATAGCCATCATCACCATCATAGCCATCATCACCATCATCACTATCACCACCATCACCACCATAGCCATCATCACCATCATAGCCATCATCACCATCATCACCATCATCACCACCATCATCATCACCACCATCACCACCATAGCCATCATCACCATCATCACCATCATAGCCATCATCACCACCATAGCCATCATCACCACCATCATCATCACCACCACCACCATCATCATCACCACCACCACCATCATCACCACCATCATCACCACCATCATCACCACCATCACCATCATAGCCATCATCACCATCATCACCACCATCACTATCACCACCATCATCATCATCACCACCATCACCACCATAGCCATCACCACCATCACTATCACCACCATCACCATCATCACCACCACCACCACCACAGCCATCATCACCATCATCATCACCATCATAGCCCCATAGAGACACAGAGACAGAGACCCCACACCCATACACCCCCTCCATCGTGCCTCAGAGACCCATAGAGACAGAGACAGACCCATAGACACCCCACACCCAGACCCATAGACACCCATAGAGACCCCACACCCAGACCCATAGACACCCCACACCCAGACCCATAGAGACCCATAGAGACCCCACACCCAGACCAAGAGACCCATAGAGACCCCACACCCAGACCCATAGATACCCCACACCCAGACCCATAGAGACCTATAGGAGACCCCACACCCAGACCCATAGACACCCCACACCCAGACCCATAGAGACCTATAGGAGACCAACACCAACACTAAAACATTATATTCACTTGTTCCCCAGACTGCAAGACCCCGTGCCATCACAACGCGATCGCAACGCAACAGCAACGGCCGCTATCATCATCATCATCGTCGTCGTCATCGTCGTCATCATCGTCATCGTCATCATCATCGTCATCATCATCGTCGTAGCAGCCGCCAAGAATAATAATCTGAACGGGGAGCGATGGTCCTTCTAAAAAAATGTGGAGGTGGGGGGGGGGAAACCGGAGGACTTGGAGCAGGAATCTTCAGGGGTCAGGATTGAACCCACGACCTCCTGCGTACCAGGCGAGGTAGTCAACATCTCTCAGGGTCTGGGATTGAACCCACGACCTCCTGCGCACCAGGCGAGGTAGTCAACATCTCTCAGGGTCTGGGATTGAACCCACGACCTCCTGCGCACCAGGCGAGGTAGTCAACATCTCTCAGGGTCTGGGATTGAACCCACGACCTCCTGCGTACCAGGCGAGGTAGTCAACATCTCTCAGGGTCTGGGATTGAACCCACGACCTCCTGCGTACCAGGCGAGGTAGTCAACATCTCTCAGGGTCTGGGATTGAACCCACGACCTCCTGTGTACCAGGCGAGGTAGTCAACATCTCTCAGGGTCTGGGATTGAACCCACGACCTCCTGCGCACCAGGCGAGGTAGTCAACATCTCTCAGGGTCTGGGATCGAACCCACGACCTCCTGCGCACCAGGCGAGGTAGTCAACATCTCTCAGTGTCTGGGATTGAACCCACGGACCTCCTGCGCACCAGGCGAGGTAGTCAACATCTCTCAGGGTCTGGGATCGAACCCACGACCTCCTGTGCACCAGGCGAGGTAGTCAACATCTCTCAGTGTCTGGGATCGAACCCACGACCTCCTGTGCACCAGGCGAGGTAGTCAACATCTCTCAGTGTCTGGAATTGAACCCACGACCTCCTGTGTACCAGGCGAGGTAGTCAACATCTCTCAGTGTCTGGGATCGAACCCACGACCTCCTGCGCACCAGGCGAGGTAGTCAACATCTCTCAGTGTCTGGGATCGAACCCACGGACCTCCTGCGCACCAGGCGAGGTAGTCAACATCTCTCAGGGTCTGGGATTGAACCCACGACCTCCTGTGTACCAGGCGAGGTAGTCAACATCTCTCAGTGTCTGGGATTGAACCCACGACCTCCTGTGTACCAGGCGAGGTAGTCAACATCTCTCAGGGTCTGGGATTGAACCCACGACCTCCTGCGCACCAGGCGAGGTAGTCAACATCTCTCGGTCTGGGATTGAACCCACGACCTCCTGCGCACCAGGCGAGGTAGTCAACATCTCTCAGTGTCTGGGATTGAACCCACGACCTCCTGCGCACCAGGCGAGGTAGTCAACATCTCTCAGTGTCTGGGATTGAACCCACGACCTCCTGCGCACCAGGCGAGGCAGTCAACATCTCTCAGTGTCTGGGATTGAACCCACGACCTCCTGCGTACCAGGCGAGGTAGTCATCTCTCAGTGTCTGGGATTGAACCCACGACCTCCTGCGCACCAGGCGAGGTAGTCAACATCTCTCAGTGTCTGGGATTGAACCCACGACCTCCTGCGCACCAGGCGAGGTAGTCAACATCTCTCAGTGTCTGGGATTGAACCCACGACCTCCTGCGCACCAGGCGAGGTAGTCAACATCTCTCAGTGTCTGGGATTGAACCCACGACCTCCTGTGTACCAGGCGAGGTAGTCAACATCTCTCAGTGTCTGGGATTGAACCCACGACCTCCTGCGCACCAGGCGAGGTAGTCAACATCTCTCAGTGTCTGGGATTGAACCCACGACCTCCTGCGTAACAGGCGAGGTAGTCAACATCTCTCAGGGTCTGGGATTGAACCCACGACCTCCTGCGCACCAGGCGAGGTAGTCAACATCTCTCAGTGTCTGGGATTGAACCCACGACCTCCTGCGTACCAGGCGAGGTAGTCAACATCTCTCAGTGTCTGGGATTGAACCCACGACCTCCTGCGCACCAGGCGAGGTAGTCAACATCTCTCAGGGTCTGGGATTGAACCCACGACCTCCTGTGCACCAGGCGAGGTAGTCAACATCTCTCAGTGTCTGGGATTGAACCCACGACCTCCTGCGCACCAGGCGAGGTAGTCAACATCTCTCAGGGTCTGGGATCGAACC
This sequence comes from Lampetra fluviatilis, assembly GCF_964198595.1. Taxonomy (NCBI): domain Eukaryota; kingdom Metazoa; phylum Chordata; class Hyperoartia; order Petromyzontiformes; family Petromyzontidae; genus Lampetra; species Lampetra fluviatilis. The sequence continues at coordinate 3,887,636 of NC_136347.1, read as the reverse complement.
CACGGACCTCCTGTGTACCAGGCGAGGTCGTCAACATCTCTCAGGGTCTGGGATTGAACCCACGGACCTCCTGTGTACCAGGCGAGGTAGTCAACATCTACAAGAAAATAACAAATTGGTCACGGTCAAGTCCGGGGCAACGTTCGGAGAGACACAGAAACACGCCTTATTTGGTGACAAACACGCAAAAAAAAAAATTGCCCTCAATGCTCTGGCCGGAAATGTGTGGGCGAGCGAGCGAGCGGATAGGTGCTTGCCAACAGCACTTGCCCCTACAGTCTGTTACAGGCTACCTGGGGGAGGGGGGGGTCTTTGTCTGTGTCAGTGCGCGTGTTGTAAAACGCCAAACGTTCGATCAACGTTCGAAAGGTTCAACGCGGCCGATGCGATCGGCACTTCACTACCCCCCAGTGGCATCTCCTAAAGTGAGAGTCAAGTGGCCAACAAGTTAGACTTGGGTGCCTATTAAGTTAAGACTCAAGTGGCCCTTAAGTTATAATAGTGCTGTGTGTAGTGTGTGTGTGGTAGTAATAGTGGTGGGTGGGTGTGTGTGTGGAGCGTCTTCGCCGGTTAGACACATTTAGGCTGGCCTGCCTAACGATCCATCCTGGCTTTAACCTGCAGGCTGGATTGCGTGAGGAGCTCGCAATTCCTTGAAAGATCTGGGCAAAGTCCCATCGGTGAGCTCCTCCGGCAGGCAAGGCTGCGTTGGCTGGGTCATGTAGCCCGCATGCCCAGCCACCGCATGCCCAAACAGCTTTTGTTCGGCCGGATCGAGGGGGCTAAACGGGCGCGGCACGGGCTGGAGAAGAGATGGAGTGATGTGGTACAGGAGGACGTGGAGCTGAGTGGACTTGCCGATGACTGGTACCAGCGGTGTCAAGATCGGCCTCAGTGGAGGAGGCTCGTGAAGGACGCTACTGGGCAGTTGGAGGCAGTCGCCCTCCAACAACAACGGAGGGCGGAGGAGCGACGCTCACAACAACGAGCGGAGCGCCGGGTGGCTAAAGCACAGCAAGTTGGCACAGTCATCGGCAAGTCCACCTGGGTCTGCCCCGTGACCTCCTGCCAACGGGCGTTCGTGGCCTCAAGGTGCACATGGCCTGGCACAAGCGTCGTGGTGACGTCACCGCCACTTCATGGCGAATGGCGGTTGTTGTTGTGTGCGTGTCGGCGTGTATGTAGGTGTAGGTGTGTATGTAGGTGTGTGTATGTAGGTGTAGGTGTGTATGTAGGTGTGTGTATGTAGGTGTGTGTGTAGGTGTCTGTATATATAGTAGTAGTGTGTGTATGTATATAGTAGTAGTAGTGTATGTATAAAGTAGTATGTGTATGTATATAGTAGTAGTGTGTATATAGTAGTGCGTATGTATAGTAGTAGGTGTGTATGTATATAATAGTAGTGGTGAGTGTGTATATTAGTAGTGGTGAGTGTGTATAAAGTAGTAGTTAAAGTAGTAGTGGTTTGCATGTTCATCAGCGGGCTTAAGTGGGGGGGGGGGCCGTACTTGCTTCGGAAATCCCCGCGACATACCAAACAACGCAGACGTCACAACAGCAACACCACACAGAGACCCATAGACTCACACTCACTCACAGAGAGCCATAGACTCACTCACTCACAGAGAGCCACAGACTCACCCACACAGAGAGCCATAGACTCACCCACACAGAGAGCCATAGACTCACCCACACAGAGAGCCATAGACTCACCCACAGAGAGCCATAGACTCACACACACACACACGAGCCATAGACTCACCCACAGAGACCCATAGACTCACACTCACTCACAGAGAGCCATAGACTCACTCACACACAGAGAGCCACAGACTCACCCACACACAGAGAGCCACAGACTCACCCACACACAGAGAGCCACAGACTCACCCACACACAGAGAGCCACAGACTCACCCACACACGCAGAGCCACAGACTCACCCACACACGCAGAGCCATAGACTTACCACAGAGCCATAGACTTACACTCACACACACAGAGAGCCATAGACTCACACTCACACACACAGAGAGCCATAGACTCACACACACACACGAGCCATAGACTCACCCACACACACACGAGCCATAGACTCACCCACAGAGACCCATAGACTCACACTCACTCACAGAGAGCCACAGACTCACCCACACACAGAGAGCCACAGACTCACCCACACACAGAGAGCCACAGACTCACCCACACACGCAGAGCCACAGACTCACCCACACACGCAGAGCCACAGACTCACCCACACACGCAGAGCCATAGACTTACCACAGAGCCATAGACTTACACTCACACACACAGAGAGCCATAGACTCACACTCACACACACAGAGCCATAGACTCACACACACACACACACGAGCCATAGACTCACACACACACACGAGCCATAGACTCACCCACACACACACGAGCCATAGACTCACCCACAGAGACCCATAGACTCACACTCACTCACAGAGAGCCACAGACTCACCCACACACAGAGAGCCACAGACTCACCCACACACAGAGAGCCACAGACTCACCCACACACAGAGAGCCATAGACTCACCCACACAGAGAGCCATAGACTCACCCACACAGAGAGCCATAGACTCACCCACACAGAGAGCCATAGACTCACCCACACAGAGAGCCATAGACTCACTCACACACGCAGAGCCATAGACTTACCACAGAGCCATAGACTTACACTCACACACACAGAGAGCCATAGACTCACACTCACACACACAGAGAGCCATAGACTCACACACACACACACACACGAGCCATAGACTCACCCATAGAGACCCATAGACTCACACTCACTCACAGAGAGCCACAGACTCACCCACACACAGAGAGCCACAGACTCACCCACACACAGAGAGCCACAGACTCACCCACACACAGAGAGCCACAGACTCACCCACACACAGAGAGCCACAGACTCACCCACACACAGAGAGCCACAGACTCACCCACACACAGAGAGCCACAGACTCACCCACACACAGAGAGCCACAGACTCACCCACACACAGAGAGCCACAGACTCACCCACACACAGAGAGCCACAGACTCACCCACACACAGAGAGCCACAGACTCACCCACACACAGAGAGCCATAGACTCACCCACACACAGAGAGCCACAGACTCACCCACACACGCAGAGCCATAGACTTACCACAGAGCCATAGACTCACACTCACACACACACAGAGAGCCATAGACTCACACATAGAGACCCATAGACTCACACTCACTCACAGAGAGCCACAGACTCACCCACACACAGAGAGCCACAGACTCACCCACACACAGAGAGCCACAGACTCACCCACACACAGAGAGCCACAGACTCACCCACACACAGAGAGCCACAGACTCACCCACACACAGAGAGCCACAGACTCACCCACACACAGAGAGCCACAGACTCACCCACACACAGAGAGCCACAGACTCACCCACACACAGAGAGCCACAGACTCACCCACACACAGAGAGCCACAGACTCACCCACACACAGAGAGCCACAGACTCACCCACACACAGAGAGCCACAGACTCACCCACACACAGAGAGCCACAGACTCACCCACACACAGAGAGCCACAGACTCACCCACACACAGAGAGCCACAGACTCACCCACACACAGAGAGCCACAGACTCACCCACACACAGAGAGCCACAGACTCACCCACACACAGAGAGCCACAGACTCACCCACACACAGAGAGCCACAGACTCACCCACACACAGAGAGCCATAGACTCACCCACACACAGAGAGCCACAGACTCACCCACACACAGAGAGCCACAGACTCACCCACACACGCAGAGCCATAGACTTACCACAGAGCCATAGACTTACACTCACACACACAGAGAGCCATAGACTCACACACACACGAGCCATAGACTCACCCACAGAGACCCATAGACTCACTCACTCACAGAGAGCCACAGACTCACCCACACAGAGAGCCATAGACTCACCCACACAGAGAGCCATAGACTTACACTCACACACACAGAGAGCCATAGACTCACACACACACACACACGAGCCATAGACTCACACACACACACGAGCCATAGACTCACACACACATACGAGCCATAGACTCACCCACACACACACGAGCCATAGACTCACCCACACACACACGAGCCATAGACTCACCCACAGAGACCCATACTCACACTCACTCACAGAGAGCCATAGACTCACTCACACACAGAGAGCCATAGACTCACCCACACACAGAGAGCCACAGACTCACCCACACAGAGAGCCATAGACTCACACACGCAGAGCCATAGACTTACCACAGAGCCATAGACTCACTTCACGCAGAGAGCCATAGACTTACACTCACACACACAGAGAGCCATAGACTCACTCACACACAGAGAGCCATAGACTCACCCACACACACAGAGAGCCATAGACTCACCCACAGAGACCCATAGACTCACTCACTCACAGAGAGCCACAGACTCACCCACACAGAGAGCCATAGACTCACCCACAGAGAGCCATAGACTTACACTCACACACACAGAGAGCCATAGACTCACACACACACACGAGCCATAGACTCACACACACACACACGAGCCATAGACTCACCCACAGAGACCCATAGACTCACTCACAGAGAGCCACAGACTCACCCACACAGAGAGCCATAGACTCACCCACAGAGAGCCATAGACTCACCCACAGAGAGCCATAGACTTACACTCACACACACAGAGAGCCATAGACTCACACACACACACGAGCCATAGACTCACACACACACACGAGCCATAGACTCACCCACAGAGACCCATAGACTCACTCACTCACAGAGAGCCACAGACTCACCCACACAGAGAGCCATAGACTCACCCACAGAGAGCCATAGACTTACACTCACACACACAGAGAGCCATAGACTCACACACACACACGAGCCATAGACTCACACACACACACACGAGCCATAGACTCACCCACAGAGAGCCATAGACTTACACTCACACACACACGAGCCATAGACTCACACACACACACGAGCCACAGACTCACCCACACAGAGCCATAGACTCACACACACACACGAGCCATAGACTCACCCACAGAGACCCATAGACTCACTCACTCACAGAGAGCCACAGACTCACCCACACAGAGAGCCATAGACTCACCCACAGAGAGCCATAGACTTACACTCACACACACAGAGAGCCATATACTCACTCACACACACACACGAGCCATAGACTCACACACACACACGAGCCATAGACTCACACACACACACACGAGCCATAGACTCACCCACAGAGACCCATACTCACACTCACTCACAGAGAGCCATAGACTCACTCACACACAGAGAGCCATAGACTTACACTCACACACACAGAGAGCCATATACTCACTCACACACACACACGAGCCATAGACTCACACACACATACGAGCCATAGACTCACCCACAGAGACCCATACTCACACTCACTCACAGAGAGCCATAGACTCACTCACACACAGAGAGCCATAGACTCACCCACACACAGAGAGCCACAGACTCACCCACACAGAGAGCCATAGACTCACACACGCAGAGCCATAGACTTACCACAGAGCCATAGACTCACTTCACGCAGAGAGCCATAGACTTACACTCACACACACAGAGAGCCATAGACTCACACACACACACAGAGAGCCATAGACTCACCCACAGAGACCCATAGACTCACTCACTCACAGAGAGCCACAGACTCACCCACACAGAGAGCCATAGACTCACCCACAGAGAGCCATAGACTTACACTCACACACACAGAGAGCCATAGACTCACACACACACACGAGCCATAGACTCACACACACACACGAGCCATAGACTCACCCACAGAGACCCATAGACTCACTCACTCACAGAGAGCCACAGACTCACCCACACAGAGAGCCATAGACTCACCCACAGAGAGCCATAGACTTACACTCACACACACAGAGAGCCATAGACTCACACACACACACGAGCCATAGACTCACCCACAGAGACCCATAGACTCACTCACTCACAGAGAGCCACAGACTCACCCACACAGAGAGCCATAGACTCACCCACAGAGAGCCATAGACTTACACTCACACACACAGAGAGCCATAGACTCACACACACACACGAGCCATAGACTCACACACACACACGAGCCATAGACTCACCCACAGAGACCCATAGACTTACACTCACACACACACGAGCCATAGACTCACACACACACACGAGCCACAGACTCACCCACACAGAGCCATAGACTCACCCACAGAGAGCCATAGACTCACACACACACACACGAGCCACAGACTCACCCACACAGAGAGCCATAGACTCACCCACAGAGAGCCATAGACTTACACTCACACACACAGAGAGCCACAGACTCACCCACAGAGACCCATAGACTCACCCACAGAGAGCCATAGACTTACACTCACACACACAGAGAGCCATATACTCACTCACACACACACGAGCCACAGACTCACCCACACACGCAGAGCCATAGACTCACCCACAGAGAGCCATAGACTTACACTCACACACACACGAGCCATAGACTCACACACACACACGAGCCATAGACTCACACACACACGAGCCATAGACTCACCCACAGAGACCCATACTCACACTCACTCACAGAGAGCCATAGACTCACTCACACACAGAGAGCCATAGACTCACCCACACACAGAGAGCCACAGACTCACCCACACAGAGAGCCATAGACTCACACACGCAGAGCCATAGACACTTACCACAGAGCCATAGACTCACTTCACGCAGAGAGCCATAGACTTACACTCACACACACAGAGAGCCATAGACTTACACTCACACACAGAGAGCCATAGACTCACACACACAGAGAGCCATATACTCACCCACACACACGAGCCATAGACTCACACACACACACACACAGAGCCATAGACTCACCCACACACACGAGCCATAGACTCACACACACACACACAGAGCCATAGACTCACCCACACACACGAGCCATAGACTCACACACACACACGAGCCATAGACTCACACACACACACACACAGAGCCATAGACTCACCCACTCACACGAGCCATAGACTCACACACACACACGAGCCATAGACTCACCCACACACACAGAGCCATAGACTCACCCACTCACACGAGCCATAGACTCACACACACACACACAGAGCCATAGACTCACCCACACACACGAGCCATAGACTCACACACACACACGAGCCATAGACTCACACACACATACGAGCCATAGACTCACCCACAGAGACCCATAGACTCACTCACTCACAGAGAGCCACAGACTCACCCACACAGAGAGCCATAGACTCACCCACACAGAGAGCCATAGACTTACACTCACACACACAGAGAGCCATAGACTCACACACACACACACACGAGCCATAGACTCACACACACACACGAGCCATAGACTCACACACACATACGAGCCATAGACTCACCCACAGAGACCCATACTCACACTCACTCACAGAGAGCCATAGACTCACTCACACACAGAGAGCCATAGACTCACCCACACACAGAGAGCCACAGACTCACCCACACAGAGAGCCATAGACTCACCCACACACACAGAGAGCCATAGACTCACCCACACACAGAGAGCCATAGACTCACCCACACAGAGAGCCATAGACTTACACTCACACACACACGAGCCATAGACTCACACACACACACGAGCCATAGACTCACACTCACACACGAGCCATAGACTCACACACACACACGAGCCATAGACTCACACACACACACGAGCCATAGACTCACACACACACACGAGCCATAGACTCACACACACACACGAGCCATAGACTCACACTCACACACGAGCCATAGACTCACACTCACACACGAGCCATAGACTCACACACACACACGAGCCATAGACTCACCCACACACGAGCCATAGACTCACCCACAGAGACCCATAGACTCACTCACTCACAGAGAGCCACAGACTCACCCACACACACACACGAGCCATAGACTCACCCACAGAGACCCATAGACTCACTCACTCACAGAGAGCCACAGACTCACCCACACACGCAGAGCCATAGACTCACCCACAGAGAGCCATAGACTTACACTCACACACACACGAGCCATAGACTCACACACACACACGAGCCATAGACTCACCCACAGAGACCCATAGACTCACACTCACTCACAGAGAGCCATAGACTCACTCACACACAGAGAGCCATAGACTCACCCACACACAGAGAGCCACAGACTCACCCACACAGAGAGCCATAGACTCACACACGCAGAGCCATAGACTTACCACAGAGCCATAGACTCACTTCACGCAGAGAGCCATAGACTTACACTCACACACACAGAGAGCCATAGACTTACACTCACACACAGAGAGCCATAGACTCTCTCACACAGAGCCATAGACTCACACACACAGAGAGCCATATACTCACACACACACACACGAGCCATAGACTCACCCACAGAGACCCATAGACTCACACTCACTCACAGAGAGCCACAGACTCACCCACACACAGAGAGCCACATACTCACCCACACACAGAGAGCCATAGACTCACTCACACACGCAGAGCCATAGACTCACTCACACACGCAGAGCCATAGACTCACTCACACACGCAGAGCCATAGACTCACTCACACACGCAGAGCCATAGACTCACTCACACACGCAGAGCCATAGACTCACTCACACACGCAGAGCCATAGACTCACTCACACACGCAGAGCCATAGACTCACTCACACACGCAGAGCCATAGACTCACTCACACACGCAGAGCCATAGACTCACTCACACACAGAGAGCCACATACTCACCCACACACAGAGAGCCATAGACTCACTCACACACGCAGAGCCATAGACTCACTCACACACGCAGAGCCATAGACTCACTCACACACGCAGAGCCAGACTCACTCACACACACGCAGAGCCATAGACTCACTCACACACACAGAGAGCCATAGACTCACACACACACAGAGCCATAGACTCACACACACACGGAGCCATAGACTCACACACACACGGAGCCATAGACTCACACACACACGGAGCCATAGACTCACACACACACGGAGCCATAGACTCACACACACACGAGCCATAGACTCACACACACACGGAGCCATAGACTCACACACACACGGAGCCATAGACTCACTCACACAGAGAGCCATATACTCACAGACTCAGAGAGCCGTAGACCACACAGAGAGAGACTCAGAGAGATCCATCGACTCAGAGCCACAAACGTACATGGAGTTGTCATTAAATAACTGCTTCTGCGCTTAAAATTGGAAGGAAAAAAAATCCAGCTCTGACAATGTAAACATTGGTTCGGCATCCACATGACGTGCATTACTCATACGGCAGAGGTAGTAGTTCCCTGATAGGCACTTCAGCTGGTCCCATGCTGTGTGTGCCAGTGTCACTTGAAGAATGTGGGTCTCAGAGGTAGTTCTCTAATAGCCACTTCAGCGGGTCCCATGCTGTGTGTGCCAGCGTCACTTGAAGAATGTGGGTCTCAGAGGTAGTTCTCTAATAGCCACTTCAGCGGGTCCCATGCTGTGTGTGCCAGTGTCACTTGAAGAATGTGGGTCTCAGAGGTAGTTCTCTAATAGCCACTTCAGCGGGTCCCATGCTGTGTGTGCCAGCGTCACTTGAAGAATGTGGGTCTCAGAGGTAGTTCTCTAATAGCCACTTCAGCGGGTCCCATGCTGTGTGTGCCAGTGTCACTTGAAGAATGTGGGTCTCAGAGGTAGTTCTCTAATAGCCAGTTCAGCGGGTCCCATGCTGTGTGTGCCAATGTCACTTGAAGAATGTGGGTCTCAGAGGTAGTTCTCTAATAGCCACTTCAGCTTGTCCCATGCTGTGTGTGCCAGTGTCACTTGAAGAATGTGGGTATCAGATGTAGTTCTCTAATAGCCACTTCAGCGGGTCCCATGCTGTGTGTGCCAGTGTCACTTGAAGAATGTGGGTATCAGATGTAGTTCTCTAATAGCCACTTCAGCGGGTCCCATGCTGTGTGTGCCAGTGTCACTTGAAGAATGTGGGTCTCAGATGTAGTTCTCTAATAGCCAGTTCAGCTTGTCCCATGCTGTGTGTGCCGGTGTCACTTTAAGAATGTGGGTCTCAGAGGTAGTTCTCTAATAGCCACTTCAGCGGGTCCCATGCTGTGTGTGCCGGTGTCACTTGAAGAATGTGGGTCTCAGAGGTAGTTCTCTAATAGCCACTTCAGCGGGTCACATGCTGTGTGTGCCGGTGTCACTTGAAGAATGTGGGTCTCAGAGGTAGTTCTCTAATAGCCAGTTCAGCGGGTCCCATGCTGTGTGTGCCAGTGTCACTTGAAGAATGTGGGTCTCAGATGTAGTTCTCTAATAGCCAGTTCAGCGGGTCCCATGCTGTGTGTGCCGGTGTCACTTGAAGAATGTGGGTCTCAGATGTAGTTCTCTGAAAGCCACTTCAGCGGGTCCCATGCTGTGTGTGCCAGTGTCACTTGAAGAATGTGGGTCTCAGAGGTAGTTCTCCAATAGCCAGTTCAGCGGGTCCCATGCTGTGTGTGCCAGTGTCACTTTGAACAATGTGGGTCTCAGATGTAGTTTAATAGCCAGTTCAGCGGGTCCCATGCTGTGTGTGCCGGTGTCACTTGAAGAATGTGGGTCTCAGATGTAGTTCTCTAATAGCCAGTTCAGCGGGTCCCATGCTGTGTGTGCCGGTGTCACTTGAAGAATGGGGGTCTCAGATGTAGTTCTCTAATAGCCAGTTCAGCGGGTCCCATGCTGTGTGTGCCAGTGTCACTTGAAGAATGTGGGTCTCAGATGTAGTTCTCTAATAGCCACTTCAGCGGGTCACATGCTGTGTGTGCCAGTGTCACTTGAAGAATGGGGGTATCAGAGGTAGTTCTCTAATAGCCAGTTCAGCGGGTCCCATGCTGTGTGTGCCGGTGTCACTTGAAGAATGTGGGTCTCAGATGTAGTTCTCTAATAGCCAGTTCAGCTGGTCCCATGCTGTGTGTGCTGGCGTCACTTGAAGAATGTGGGTCTCAGAGGTAGTTCTCCAATAGCCAGTTCAGCGGGTCCCATGCTGTGTGTGCCAGTGTCACTTTGAACAATGTGGGTCTCAGATGTAGTTTAATAGCCAGTTCAGCGGGTCCCATGCTGTGTGTGCCGGTGTCACTTGAAGAATGTGGGTCTCAGATGTAGTTCTCTAATAGCCAGTTCAGCGGGTCCCATGCTGTGTGTGCCGGTGTCACTTGAAGAATGGGGGTCTCAGATGTAGTTCTCTAATAGCCAGTTCAGCGGGTCCCATGCTGTGTGTGCCAGTGTCACTTGAAGAATGGGGGTATCAGAGGTAGTTCTCTAATAGCCACTTCAGCGGGTCCCATGCTGTGTGTGCCGGTGTCACTTGAAGAATGTGGGTCTCAGATGTAGTTCTCTAATAGCCAGTTCAGCTGGTCCCATGCTGTGTGTGCTGGCGTCACTTGAAGAATGGGGGTCTCAGAGGTAGTTCTCTAATAGCCAGTTCAGCTGGTCCCATGCTGTGTGTGCCGGTGTCACTTGAAGAATGTGGGTCTCAGATGTAGTCCTCTAATAGCCAGTTCAGCGGGTCCCATGCTGTGTGTGCCGGTGTCACTTGAAGAATGTGGGTCTCAGATGTAGTTCTCTAATAGCCAGTTCAGCGGGTCCCATGCTGTGTGTGCCGGTGTCACTTGAAGAATGTGGGTCTCAGATGTAGTTCTCTAATAGCCAGTTCAGCTGGTCCCATGCTGTGTGTGCTGGCGTCACTTGAAGAATGGGGGTCTCAGAGGTAGTTCTCTAATAGCCAGTTCAGCTGGTCCCATGCTGTGTGTGCTGACGTCACTTGAAGAATGGGGGTCTCAGAGGTAGTTCTCTAATAGCCAGTTCAGCTGGTCCCATGTTGTGTGTGCCAGTGTCACTTGAAGAATGTGGGTCTCAGATGTAGTCCTCTAATAGCCAGTTCAGCGGGTCCCATGCTGTGTGTGCCAGTGTCACTTTGAAGAATGTGGGTCTCAGATGTAGTTTTCTAATAGCCAGTTCAGCTGGTCCCATGCTGTGTGTGCCAGTGTCACTTTGAAGAATGGGGGTCTCAGATGTAGTTCTCTAATAGCCACTTCCGCGGTGGGCTATATGCGCGTCCCAGAGTGGCCGCTTGATATGGGGGGTAGCAAGCTCGGAATGATCGCGAGTTGAGAGTCATTTGGCTGCTGCCATCAGTTCCCACGTGGTTGGTGGTGGTGGTGGTTGTGATGATATCAGCCACGTGGTGGTGGTTGTTGTGGTGGTGATGGTGGTGGTTGTGGTGATATCATTCACGTGTGGTGGTGGTGATATCAGCCAGGTGGTGGTGGTGGTTGTTGTGGTGGTGATGGTGGTTGTGGTGGTTGTGATGATATCATCCACGTGGTGGTGGTGATATCAGCCACGTGGTGGTTGTTGTGGTGGTTGTGGCGATGGTGGTTGTGGTGGTGGTTGTGGTGGTGATGGTGATGGTTGTGGTGGTTGTGGTGATATCAGCCACGTGGTGGTGGTTGGTGGTGGTGATATCAGCCATGTGGTGGTGGTGGTTGTTGTGTGATGGTGGTTGTGGTGATGGTGGTTGTGGTGGTTGTGGTGATATCAGCCACGTGATGGGTGGTTGGTGGTTGTGGTGATATCAGCCACGTGGTGGGTGGTTGGTGGTGGTTGTGGTGGTTGTGGTGGTTGTGGTGGTGGTGATATCAGCCACGTGGTGGTGGTGGTTGTTGTGGTGGTTGTGGTGGTGGTTGTGGTGGTGGTTGTGGTGGTGGTTGTGGTGGTGGTTGTGGTGGTGGTTGTATCAGCCACGTGGTGGTGGTTGTGGTTGTGATGGTGGTGGTGGTTGTTATGGTGGTGGTGGTTGTGATGGTGATGTTGGTGGTGATTGTGATTGTGGTGGTGATGGTTGTGGTTGTTGTTGTGGTGATGGTGGTGGTGGTGATGGTGATGGTTGTGATTGAGCCGATCTCGTTGCGTGCGACACAAATATGGCCGGTGGGTTTTCGAAAAAGCGTTGCCCTCTGGGGGTCAACTTAACAAACAAAAAAATTAACCCGTAAAAACAAAGTTTTTCACTATAAATCCTTTATATGCGTGTTCAATGGGCCACAACCCAGCCCACATTGGTCTTTGAAACGGGCGGCTAGAGTCCTCTCGTCCTCTGGCTTGAGATGGCTGCCACCTATGGGTCAGATGATTGCCTGCCACCATTAAGCAATTGGTAATTTAATATTTGTAAAAAATTCCTAAAATTTTGGAAAAAATTTTTCACGAAAATCAATTGTCACGCACAACGAGTCTGTGTGCAAAATGTCAGCTCGATTGGATCACGGGAAGTGGGTTAAAAAACGACCGAAAGATTTGCACGGTCGTAAGCGCGCAAGCAAGTGAACTTAATATAAAGGATTTAAAAATAGTTTACGAGACGTCCACTCAACTTGGAGTGACGGGCAAAGGTAAAGTATGTTCACTGACAGCAGAACGACACTAAATGATAACCAGAGCATGGCAAGGAACGTCATCCAGCAGAGGATACGAACAAAATGCAACGAAATTTTTTTTTTTAAATAACTAAAATGGTCATCTATTGAAAACAATACGGATTTTTTTTATTAAAAAAAAACACTTGGGAAATGATTGTAACTTTATAATCATAACAAGATGCCTGGCCCCCCCAACAACTCAAACATACAATAGCAGGAAGCTTCGGAGATTGTTTTCCCCCCATAAATTGTTGTTCCGCAAAACACCACCACCACCCACCCACCAACTATACACACCCACCCACCAACCCCACCCACCCTACACCACCCACCCACCATACACACCCACCCACCCACCATACACACCCACCCACCCACCATACACACCCACCCACCCACCATACACACCCACCCACCCACCATACACACCCACCCACCCACCATACACACCCACCCACCCACCATACACACCCACCCACACCCACCCACACCCACCCACCCACCCACCCACACCCACCCACCCACACCCACCCACCCACACCCACCCACACCCACCCACACCCACCCACCCACCCACACCCACCCACCCACCCACACCCACCCACCCACCCACACCCACCCACCCACCCACACCCACCCACCCACACCCACACCCACCCACCCACCCACACCCACCACACCCACCCACCCTACACACCCCCACCCACTACACCCACCCTACACACCCCCACCCACACCCACACCACCCTACACCCCCCACCACCATACACACACACCCTACACCCACCCCCACCATATCCACCCACCACACCCACCCACCCACTAACTATACACACCCTACACCCACCCACCACATACATCCATCCATCAACCCCACCCACCCACCCTACACCCTACCCACCCACCCTACACCCCCCCCCACCCACCCTACACCCCCCCCCACCCACCCTACACCCCCCACCCACCCTACACCCCCCACCCATACACACAATATCCACCCACCCACCAACCATATCCACCCACCAACCATATCCACCCACCAACCATATCCACCCACCAACCATATTCACCCACCCACCCTATCCACCCACCCTATCCACCCACCCTATCCACCCACCCTATCCACCCACCCTATCCACCCACCCTATCCACCCACCCCCACCATATCCACCCACACCCACCGTATCCACCCACCATATCCACCACACCCACCCACCCTATCCACTACACCCACGCAGTGTATAAATCTGCTAGGCAGGTGTTGATGAGACTGGGCAGAGGCTTGGGATGGGCCAACAAAACCACTTTTATGTTTAAAAAAAAATGCGCCTTCCTTGCACAGCTGTGCAGAAGCACACACGCACATAGACAAACACACACAGACACATACACACAAACAGACAGACAGACACACAGACAGACTAACACACACAGACAGACTAACACACACAGACAGACTAACACACACAGACAGACTAACACACACACAGACAGACAAGCGGTACCTTTGTGATTAACGAGTGCGTTGACAACTTCAAATTGACCCTCGTCTCGCCTGTAACGGGGAAAACGCCCTGCGGCTTATATAGTGGCCAGGCTGCTGATCCGGGCGCTGATTGGCTGCGCGGCCCCCTGCCCCCCCCCCCGCACGCGCCCCATATCCAACACCGCTGATTGGCTGCGCGCGCTCCCCACACTCCCCCCCAGCCTCCCCCTCCCCCGCGGGACCCATATCCGACACCGCTGATTGGCTGCGCGCGCTCCCCCCACTCCACCCACTCCCCCCCAGCCTCCCCCTCCCCCGCGGGACCCATATCCGACACCGCTGATTGGCTGCGCGCGCTCCCCACACTCCCCCCCGCCCAGCCTCCCCCTCCCCCGCGCGCCCCATAATTAACACCGCTGATTGGCTGCCGAGTCCAGGTCCCCCCCACCACCCCCACCGTTCGCTGCAGGCCTCAGCCAATCAGCGCTGTCTCTTTACGAGGTGGGGTGGGGGGGGGGAATTTGTGGGGGGGGGGGTGAGGAAATTGGGGGGGGGGGGGGTGAAATTTAGGGGGAGGGGGGAGGGGCAACTGACCCGCTTGAGGCGATTGTCCAATCAGGAGTCGCCACACAGCCGGCCGTTTGACGGTTCTGTTGAACCGGTTTGGCGGGGGGAGGGGGGAAACCGTTAACCGTTAACCGTTTGCGGTGTGGGTCCCCGTTAAAGTTCAACGTAAATAAATGAAGCATTCACATCTCGTCACGTTCACAGCGTATTACAGAAATAGAAAAAAAAACATAGTTTTTAATAATAAAAAAATTGACCATTTTGCGTTGGTGCGTACAAACCGCACGGCGGCTAAAGGTTACCGCGTGGGTGTCAAACATTCACTTGACCCCCCCCCCCGCGCCTCTACGTTTCTGTGTCAGTGTGTGTGTCTGTGTGTGTGTCAGTGTGTGTGTCAGTGTGTCACTGTGTCTGTATGTGTGTGTCAGTGTGTGTGTCTGTGTGTGTGTATCAGTGTGTGTGTCAGCGTGTCACTGTGTCTGTATGTGTGTGTCAGTGTGTGTGTCTGTGTGTGTGTCAGTGTGTGTCAGTGTGTGTGTCAGTGTGTGTGTCAGAGTGTCACTGTGTCTGTATGTGTGTGTCACTGTGTCTGTGTGTGTCAGTGTGTCTGTGTGTGTGTCACTGTGGCTGTGTGTGTCAGTGTGTGTTAGTCAGTGTGTGTCTGTTTGTGTGTGTCAGTGTGTGTGTCAGGGTGTCGGTGTGTGTCACTGTGCGTGTATGTGTCAGTGTGTGTGTGTCTGTGTGTGTCAGTGTGTATCAGTGTGTGTGTCTGTGTGTGTCAGTGTGTGCGTCAATGTGTGTGTCTGTGTGTGTGTCTGTGTGTGTGTCTGTGTGTCATTCCCTTCCTTCTCTACGCTTGCAAAACGTGGACACCCCTAATGGAACATCTTCGCCGGTTAGACACATTTAGGCTGGCCTGCCTACGATCCATGCTGGGTTTAACCAGCAGGCTGGATTGTGTGAGGAGCTCACAAATCCTTGAAAGATCTGGGCAAAGTCCCATCGGTGAGCTCCTCCGGCAGGCAAGGCTGCGTTGGCTGGGTTATGTAGCCCGCATGCCCAGCCACCGCATGCCTAAACAGCTTTTGTTCGGCCGGATCGAGGGGGCTAAACGGGCGCGGCACGGGCTGGAGAAGAGATGGAGTGATGTGGTACAGGAGGACGTGGAGCTGAGTGGACTTGCCTATGACCGGTACCAGCGGTGTCAAGATCGGCCTCAGTGGAGGAGGCTCGTGAAGGACGCTACTGGGCAGTTGGAGGCAGTCGCCCTCCAACAACAACGGAGGGCGGAGGAGCGACGCTCACAACAACGAGCGGAGCGCCGGGTGGCTAAACCACAACAAGTTGGCACAGTCGGGGGCACAGGTGGTGCATCAGCCAGTCATCTCGGTCATCTCGGTCAGTCGACCCGTGGCACCTGCTGGGTCTGCCCCGTGACCTCCTGCCAGCGGGCGTTCGACACTTCACGTGGTAGCCTCAAGGTGCACGTGGCCTGGCACAAGCGTCGTGGTGACGTCACCGCCACTTAGTGGCGAATGGCGGTTGTTGTGTGTTGTTGTGTGTCTGTGTGTGTGTGAGTGGGGAGTGGTGTGTGTGAATGTGTGTGTGTATGTGTGTGAGTGTGTGTATGAGTGGGGAGTGGTGGGTGTAGTGGTTAGCGCCACGCTGCGCTACGAACCTGGCGACCCGAGTTCGAGTCTCACTCACGCCAACACAGTGGAGATTATCTGAACCGTTCCTGGGCCTCCCCTAGGTCGACTCAGCATCAAATGAGTACCTGGTGCGGTGTGTAAGCATAGCTACTCGGGAGACAAAGGTGGTCGGGCGTGTAGTGTTTAGTCGTGTAGTGTCTAGTGTAGTGTATAGTAGTGTAGTGTATAGTGTAGTGTATATTGTAGTGTATAGTGTAGTGTATGATAGTGTAGTGTATAGTAGTGTAGTGTATAGTGTAGTGTCTAGTGTAGTGTATGATAGTGTAGTGTATAGTGTAGTGTATATTGTAGTGTATAGTGTAGTGTATATTGTAGTGTATAGTGTAGTGTATAGTAGTATAGTGTAGTGTATAGTAGTGTAGTGTATAGTGTAGTGTATAGTAGTGTAGTGTATAGTAGTGTAGTGTATAGTTTAGTGTATAGTGTAGTGTATAGTAGTGTATAGTAGTGTAGTGTATAGTGTAGTGTATAGTGTAGTGTAGTGTATAGTAGTGTAGTGTATAGTGTAGTGTATAGTGTAGTGTAGTGTATAGTAGTGTAGTGTATAGTGTAGTGTATAGTGTAGTGTAGTGTATAGTAGTGTAGTGTATAGTGTAGCGTATAGTAGTGTAGTGTATAGTAGTGTAGTGTATAGTGTAGTGTATAGTAGTGTAGTAGTGTAGTATATAGTGTAGTGTATAGTGTAGTCTATAGTAGTGTAGTATATAGTGTAGTGTATAGTGTAGTGTATAGTAGTGTAGTGTATAGTAGTGTAGTGTATAGTGTAGTGTATAGTAGTGTAGTGTATAGTAGTGTAGTCTATAGTAGTGTAGTGTATAGTGTAGTGTATAGTAGTGTAGTCTATAGTAGTGTAGTGTATAGTGTAGTGTATAGTAGTGTAGTAGTGTAGTATATAGTGTAGTGTATAGTGTAGTGTATAGTAGTGTAGTCTATAGTAGTGTAGTGTATAGTGTAGTGTATAGTAGTGTAGTAGTGTAGTATATAGTGTAGTGTATAGTGTAGTCTATAGTAGTGTAGTATATAGTGTAGTATATAGTGTAGTCTATAGTAGTGTAGTGTATAGTGTAGTGTATAGTAGTGTAGTAGTGTAGTATATAGTGTAGTGTATAGTGTAGTCTATAGTAGTGTAGTATATAGTGTAGTGTATAGTGTAGTGTATAGTAATGTAGTATATAGTGTAGTGTGCAGAAGTCGAGTAAGTTCACACCTGCCGAGTACTCGACTGGGTTTCAGGAAGTCAGGTGTCACTCCACGCTGTTCCTCAACCTGTACCGCATCTTCCCCCCTCCTCCTCTTCCTCATTGACCTCCGAGTTGCATGAAGTTCTCCCGCCGATAAGCGCGGTTGGCTACGTGCATCGCGAAAGAAGTTTGACGTACACTACACTATACACTACACTATACACTACACTATACACTACACTACTATACACTACACTATACACTACACTACTATACACTACACACATTACACTACACTACACTATACACTACACTATACACTACACTACTATACACGATACTATACACTACACTACTATACACTACTATACACTACACTATACACTACACTACTATACACTACACACATTACACTACTATACACTACACTATACACTACACTACTATACACTACACTATACACTACACTACTATACACTACACTATACACTACACTACTATACACTACACTATACACTACACTACTATACACTACACACATTACACTACACTACACTATACACTACACTATACACTACACTACTATACACTACACTATACACTCCACTACTATACACTACACTACTATATACTACACTATATACTACACTACTATACACTACACTACTATACACTACACTACTATACACTACACTATACACTACACTATACACTACACTATATACTACGCTACTATACACTACACTACTAAACACTACACTACTATACACTACACTATATACTACACTACTATACACTACACTATACACTACACTATATACTACGCTACTATACACTACACTATATACTACACTATATACACAACTAAACACTACACTACTATACACTACACTATACACTACACTATATACTACACTACTATACACTACACTACTATACACTACACTATATACTACACTACTATACACTACACTACTATACACTACACTACTATACACTACACTACTATACACTACACTATACACTACACTATATACTACGCTACTATACACTATACACTACACTAAACACTACACTACTATACACTACACTATACACTACACTATATACTACGCTACTATACACTATACACTACACTAAACACTACACTACTATACACTACACTATACACTACACTATATACTACACTATATACACAACTAAACACTACACTACTATACACTACACTATACACTACACTACTATACACTACACTATACACTACACTACTATACACTACACTATACACTACACTACTATACACTACACTATACACTACACTACTATACACTACACTATACACTACACTACTATACACTACACTATACACTACACTATTATACACTATACATCAGAGGTGTGGACTCGAGTCATGCGACTTGGACTCGAGTCAGACGCGAGTCATGATTTTGATGACTTCAGACTCGACTTGGACTTGCCTCATCTTTGACTCGACTTGACTCGGGACTCGAGAGCAAAGACTTGAGACTTACTTGTGACTTGCATAACAATGACTTTGTCCCACCTCTGCTATACACTACACTATTATACACTACACTATACACTACACTATATACTTCACTACTATACACTACACTATACACTACACTACTATACACTACAATAATATACACTACTATACACTACACTATACACTACAATATACACTACACTACTATACACTACTATACACTACACTATACACTACAATATACACTACACTACTATACACTACTATACACTACACTATACACTACAATATACACTACACTACTATACACTACACTACTATACACTATACTATACACTACACTACTATACACTACAATAATATACACTACTATACACTACACTATACACTACAATATACACTACACTACTATACACTACTATACACTATACTATACACTACTATACACTACAATAATATACACTACTATACACTACACTATACACTACAATATACACTACACTACTATACACTACACTACTATACACTATACTATACACTACTATACACTACACTATACACTACACTACTATACACTACACTATACACTACTATACACTACAATAATATACACTACTATACACTACACTATACACTACTATACACTACACTATACACTACAATATACACTACACTACTATACACTATACTATACACTACTATACACTACACTATACACTACACTACTACCCACTACACCACTATACACTACACTATACACTACACCGTTACTAGCTCGACCCACACAACATCAGCAGTAACATCACCAAGTCCTCCTGACAGCAGACTGACGCACAGAGAGAGCTGCCACTGGGGGTGCCCCTAGGCTATAGACCCACACAGCATCAGCAGTAACATCACCAATCCTCCTGGCAGCAGACTGACGCACAGAGACAGCTTTCACTGGGGGTGCCCCTAGGCTAGAGACCCACACAGCATCAGCAGTAACATCACCAATCCTCCTGGCAGCAGACTGACGCAGAGAGACAGCTTTCACTGGGGGTGCCCCTAGGCTCTAGACCCCACAGCATCAGCAGTAACATCACCAATCCTCCTGGCAGCAGACTGACGCAGAGAGACAGCTTTCACTGGGGGTGCCCCTAGGCTCTAGACCCCACAGCATCAGCAGTAACATCACCAATCCTCCTGGCAGCAGACTGACGCACAGAGAGAGCTGCCACTGGGGGTGCCCCTAGGCTATAGACCCACACAGCATCAGCAGTAACATCACCAATCCTCCTGGCAGCAGACTGACGCACAGAGACAGCTTTCACTGGGGGTGCCCCTAGGCTATAGACCCACACAGCATCAGCAGTAACATCACCAATCCTCCTGGCAGCAGACTGACGCACAGAGACAGCTTTCACTGGGGGTGCCCCTAGGCTATAGACCCACACAGCATCAGCAGTAACATCACCAATCCTCCTGGCAGCAGACTGACACACAGAGACAGCTTTCACTGGGGGTGCCCCTAGGCTAGAGACCCACACAGCATCAGCAGTAACATCACCATACTACTGGCAGCAGACTGACACACAGAGACAGCTTTCACTGGGGGTGCCCCTAGGCTATAGACCCACACAGCATCAGCAGTAACATCACCAATCCTCCTGGCAGCAGACTGACGCACAGAGACAGCTTTCACTGGGGGTGCCCCTAGGCTATAGACCCACACAGCATCAGCAGTAACATCACCAATCCTCCTGGCAGCAGACTGACACACAGAGACAGCTTTCACTGGGGGTGCCCCTAGGCTAGAGACCCACACAGCATCAGCAGTAACATCACCATACTACTGGCAGCAGACTGACACACAGAGACAGCTTTCACTGGGGGTGCCCCTAGGCTATAGACCCACACAGCATCAGCAGTAACATCACCAATCCTCCTGGCAGCAGACTGACGCACAGAGACAGCTTTCACTGGGGGTGCCCCTAGGCTATAGACCCACACAGCATCAGCAGTAACATCACCAATCCTCCTGGCAGCAGACTGACACAGAGAGACAGCTTTCACTGGGGGTGCCCCTAGGCTAGAGACCCACACAGCATCAGCAGTAACATCACCATACTACTGGCAGCAGACTGACACACAGAGACAGCTTTCACTGGGGGTGCCCCTAGGCTATAGACCCACACAGCATCAGCAGTAACATCACCAATCCTCCTGGCAGCAGACTGACGCACAGAGACAGCTTTCACTGGGGGTGCCCCTAGGCTATAGACCCACACAGCATCAGCAGTAACATCACCAATCCTCCTGGCAGCAGACTGACACAGAGAGACAGCTTTCACTGGGGGTGCCCCTAGGCTAGAGACCCACACAGCATCAGCAGTAACATCACCATACTACTGGCAGCAGACTGACACACAGAGACAGCTTTCACTGGGGGTGCCCCTAGGCTATAGACCCACACAGCATCAGCAGTAACATCACCAATCCTCCTGGCAGCAGACTGACACACAGAGACAGCTTTCACTGGGGGTGCCCCTAGGCTAGAGACCCACACAGCATCAGCAGTAACATCACCAATCCTCCTGGCAGCAGACTGACGCAGAGAGACAGCTTTCACTGGGGGTGCCCCTAGGCTCTAGACCCACACAGCATCAGCAGTAACATCACCAATCCTCCTGGCAGCAGACTGACGCAGAGACAGCTTTCACTGGGGGTGCCCCTAGGCTTTAGACCCACACAGCATCAGCAGTAACATCATCCTGCTACTGGCAGCAGACTGACACACAGAGACAGCTTTCACTGGGGGTGCCCCTAGGCTATAGACCCCACAGCATCAGCAGTAATATCACCCTGCTACTGGCAGCAGACTGACGCACAGAGACAGCTTTCACTGGGGGTGCCCCTAGGCTAGAGACCCACACAGCATCAGCAGTAACATCACCATACTACTGGCAGCAGACTGACGCACAGAGACAGCTTTCACTGGGGGTGCCCCTAGGCTAGAGACCCACACAGCATCAGCAGTAACATCACCATACTACTGGCAGCAGACTGACACACAGAGAGAGCTGCCACTGGGGGTGCCCCTAGGCTCTAGACCCCACAGCATCAGCAGTAACATCACCAATCCTCCTGGCAGCAGACTGACGCACTGGATCTGGGATATCGCAGCAAAGGCAGCAGCGCCCTCTGCCGTTAGAAATCGACAGAGGGAGCTGCTTAGAAATAATTGAAAAGTAATTTGAAAAAAAACAAAGAGAATGGATCGTCAAATATGACGACGAAACAACGATAGTAGTAGGTTTTTACCCTTTCAACTGGTACAAAACTGACACCTTTATTCAAGGCATCATGTTTGCAATGACCACAACACAAGCAGTGGAAATGCAAACAAAAAGAAACAACTCTGATGATAGTAGTAGGTTTTTACCCTTTTAAACTGGTACAAAACTGACACCTTTATTCAAGGCATCATGTTTGCAATAACCACAACACAAGCAGTCGAAATGCAAACAAAAATAAACAACTCTGATGATAGTAGTAGGTTTTTACCCTTTTAAACTGGTACAAAACTGACACCTTTATTCAAGGCATCATGTTTGCAATGACCACAACACAAGTAGTCAAAAAGGCAAACAAAAAGATGCAACTCTGATCATGATAATAATATGCACTGTCCTTGAAGTTGATTGGTCCACACCCGAGACGGCTTTCTTTAGAGCCTAGTCCCCATTGGTGTAGGGCCAGATGACAAACATGATGCCTTGAATAAAGGTGTCAGTTTTGTACCAGTTTAAAAGGGTAAAAACCTACTACTATATTTTGCCACTGGTAAAAGAGATCTCATAGAGTAAAAACTCTGATGATGATAATGATATAATGATATGCACAACAATAGGCAGGATAATCAGATTGTAGATGGTAAAAAGATAATTTAAATAACCATCGGTACCATCATTATCAGCCATGGTCAATCCACTGCTGGAGAGTTAACATCTCTCAGTGTCTGGGATTGAACCCACGACCCCCTGTGTACCAGGCGAGGTAGTCAACATCTCTCAGTGTCTGGGATTGAACCCACGACCTCCTGTGTACCAGGCGAGGTAGTCAACATCTCTCAGTGTCTGGGATTGAACCAACGACCTCCTGTGTACCAGGCGAGGTAGTCAACATCTCTCAGTGTCTGGGATTGAACCAACGACCTCCTGCGTACCAGGCGAGGTAGTCAACATCTCTCAGGATCTGGGATTGAACCAACGACCTCCTGCGTACCAGGCGAGGTAGTCAACATCTCTCAGGATCTGGGATTGAACCAACGACCTCCTGCGTACCAGGCGAGGTAGTCAACATCTCTCAGGATCTGGGATTGAACCAACGACCTCCTGCGTACCAAGCGAGGTAGTCAACATCTCTCAGGGTCTGGGATTGAACCAACGACCTCCTGTGTACCAGGCGAGGTAGTCAACATCTCTCAGGATCTGGGATTGAACCAACGACCTCCTGCGTACCAGGCGAGGTAGTCAACATCTCTCAGTTTCTGGGATTGAACCCACGACCTCCTGTGTACCAGGCGAGGTAGTCAACATAGTAGTGTAGTGTATAGTGTAGTGTAATGTGTAGTGTGTTGTAGTGGAGTGTGTAGTGTAGTGTGTAGCAGTGGATAGTGTAGTTTTTAGTAGTGTAGTGGAGAGTGTTGTGTATAGTAGTGTGTAGTGTATAGTGTGGTGTATAGTAGTGTGTAGTGTATAGTGTAGTGTATAGTAGTGTGTAGTGTATAGTAGTGCAGTGTGTAGTATAGTGTATAGTGTCGTGTATAGTGTCGTGTATAATGTAGTGTATAATGTAGTATATAATGTAGTATAGTGTAGTGTATAGTGTAGTGTATAGTGTCGTGTATAGTGTAGTATATAATGTAGTGTATAGTGTAGTGTATAGTGTCGTGTATAGTGTAGTATATAATGTAGTGTATAATGCAGTATAGTGTAGTGTATAGGATGAACGTTGAGATTTATAAAGGAGCAAAGGTGTGATCAATAAGGTCTGACTTAGTCTGTAATAAGGTTGGGCACTGATAAGGCATTGACAGCTATCGATTACCTCCAGTTTAAATTATTTATTCAGATTCACCGAACAGTCGATTCGATTCAATTTTTAACTCCCCTCTCCCTTTTTAAAAGCCACACCGCTTTCATAAAATATTATTTGGTTCTGTCGGTAAAGCCACGTAGACAGAAACAAATAAGAATATAAAATGAAGTGAATAAAAATAAAAAGAATAAAAAAGAAATTTAAAACAATTAAAAGGTAAAAACACGCTTAGGCTTATATGCAAATTAGGACGGGGGGAGGAGTCGGCACTGGAGGCTAAACCACTCAAAGCGCGCGCTCGTTTTATTGCGGGTTTTTTGCTTTTATTATTTTAAATGTATTATTTAGATTTTTTCTTTTATTATTTTAATGTTGACTTCATTTTCTTATTTTTATTATTTGTATATTTTAGATTTTTAGATTTGTTTTCGTTTCTATCTACGTGACTTTACCGAAAGTTGCAAAATTGGGGAGGGGGTGGGGGCGGCGGGGCGGGGCGGGGCGGGGCGGGGCGTGAGCTGACCAATCGGGAGCGAGCTTTGTGTGGTGGTGGTGGGTGGGGGGGTGAGGGGTGAAGGGTGGGGGTCACACCGAGGTTATATAAGGCGACACTCGTGGGGGGGGGGGGGAGCTATCGCGAGACTTCAGAGTTCTCGTGTTGAAGATCGCGAGATTTCATTGGTGGCGGCGGAGTTGAGGTTGTTACGATCGCGTTGTTTACCTTCGCAGCATGAACGAAACGATAATTTTTATAATTCTTATTATTTCTTTGCGCGTGTTTATTATCATTACCGCCGTTTGTGTTTATAATTGTCGGTCGCCTAATTTATTAATTTTTATTTTAACAAAAAAAATGAATTTTATACGGGGGGGGGCGGGGTTTGCCGTTGACACATTGTATAACTTAGCCGTACGGTCTTTAAACATTTTATTTCGTTAACTATTTACACATTTTATGTCGTTAACGCTTAAGGCAGTTGCCGTCGATTGTGGTGGTTGTTGTGGTGGTGGTTGTTGTTGTTGTGGCTGGTGGTTGTTGTGGTGGTTGTTGCTTGTGGTGGTTGTTGTGGTGGTGGTTGTTGTTGTGGCTGGTGGTAGTAGTTGTGGTGGTGGTTGTTGTTGTGGTTGTGGTTGTTGTTGTGGTGGTGGTTGTTGTTGTGGCTGGTGGTTGTGGTGGTTGTTGTTGTTGTGGCTGGTGGTTGTGGTGGTTGTTGCTTGTGGTGGTTGTGGTGGTGGTTGTTGTTGTGGCTGGTGGTGGTTGTTGTTGTGGCTGGTGGTGGTTGTTGTGGCTGGTGGTAGTAGTTGTGGTGGTTGTTGTTGTTGTGGCTGGTGGTAGTGGTTTTTGTTGTTGTGGTGGTTGTTGTGGTTGTTGTTGTGGTAGTGGTTGTTGTTGTGGTGGTGGTGGTTGTTGTGGCTGGTGGTGGTTGTGGTGGTGGTTGTTGTTGTGGCTGGTGGTGGTGGTTGTTGTTGTGGCTGGTGGTAGTAGTTGTGGTGGTGGTTGTTGTTGTGGCTGGTGGTGGTTGTGGTGGTGGTTGTTGTTGTGGCTGGTGGTAGTAGTTGTGGTGGTGGTTGTTGTTGTGGCTGGTGGTGGTTGTGGTGGTGGTTGTTGTTGTGGCTGGTGGTAGTAGTTGTGGTGGTGGTTGTTGTTGTGGCTGGTGGTGGTGGTTGTTGTTGTGGCTGGTGGTAGTAGTTGTGGTTGTGGTTGTTGTTGTGGCTGGTGGTGGTGGTTGTTGTTGTGGCTGGTGGTAGTAGTTGTGGTGGTGGTTGTT
Source organism: Lampetra fluviatilis (assembly GCF_964198595.1). Taxonomy (NCBI): domain Eukaryota; kingdom Metazoa; phylum Chordata; class Hyperoartia; order Petromyzontiformes; family Petromyzontidae; genus Lampetra; species Lampetra fluviatilis. The sequence goes on along the minus strand of NC_136347.1, from coordinate 3,860,675 downwards.
GTTGTGGCTGGTGGTGGTGGTTGTTGTTGTGGCTGGTGGTAGTAGTTGTGGTTGTTGTTGTGGCTGGTGGTGGTGGTTGTTGTTGTGGCTGGTGGTAGTAGTTGTGGTGGTTGTTGTTGTTGTGAGGGAGCGGTGGTCACGAATCCCGGCAGTGACCCCCTCCCCCTGAGTTCCATCCCGGCACCCACCAGGTCACGGGCCTCCCCTAGGTCGACTCAGCCTCAAATGGCAGCACCTTGGTGGTGGTGTAAAACGTCGGGGAGACAAAGGCGGCCGGGGGGGGGGGGCTATGGTTCCTGTAGCCTTCATAGGTTGTGCTGCTGCTGCTACTCACAGCACTTGCCCCTACAGTCTGTTAGAGGCTACACAGGGGACCTTTGTCTTGTCTATGTGTTGTTGTGTGTCTGTGTGTTGTGTGGGGAGACAAAGGCGGCCGGGCGTGGTGGTGCTGGCCACCCACCCCCCCCTCTGTGTGTGTAGCCACAGTGCCGGTAGCCTTCATAGGCAGCGCTGCTGCTGCTACTAACAGCCACTTGCCCCTACAGCCCTATTAGAGGCTACCTGGGGGAGCTTTGTCTTTGTGTGTCCGTGTGTGTGCCACTGGGGGAGAGACAAAGGCGGCCGGGCGTGGTGGTGCTGGCCACCCCCCCCCCCCCCTCTGTGTGTGTAGCCACAGTGCCGGTAGCCTTCATAGGCAGCGCTGCTAGCTGCTACTAACAGCCACTTGCCCCTACAGCCCTATTAGAGGCTACCTGGGGGAGCTTTGTCTTTGTGTGTCCGTGTGTGTGCCACTGGGGGAGAGACAAAGGCGGCCGGGCATGGTGGTGCTGGCCACCCCCCCCCCCCCCTCTGTGTGTGTAGCCACAGTGCCGGTAGCCTTCATAGGCAGCGCTGCTGCTGCTACTAACAGCCACTTGCCCCTACAGCCCTATTAGAGGCTACCTGGGGGAGCTTTGTCTTTGTGTGTCCGTGTGTGTGCCACTGGGGGAGAGACAAAGGCGGCCGGGCGTGGTGGTGCTGGCCACCCCCCCCCCCCCCTCTGTGTGTGTAGCCACAGTGCCCGTAGCCTTCATAGGCAGCGCTGCTAGCTGCTACTAACAGCCACTTGCCCCTACAGCCCTATTAGAGGCTACCTGGGGGAGCTTTGTCTTTGTGTGTCCGTGTGTGTGCCACTGGGGGAGAGACAAAGGCGGCCGGGCGTGGTGGTGCTGGCCACCCCCCCCCCCCCCCTCTGTGTGTGTAGCCACAGTGCCGGTAGCCTTCATAGGCAGCGCTGCTGCTACTAACAGCCACTTGCCCCTACAGCCCTATTAGAGGCTACCTGGGGGAGCTTTGTCTTTGTGTGTCCGTGTGTGTGCCACTGGGGGAGAGACAAAGGCGGCCGGGCGTGGTGGTGCTGGCCACCCCCCCCCCCCCTCTGTGTGTGTAGCCACAGTGCCCGTAGCCTTCATAGGCAGCGCTGCTAGCTGCTACTAACAGCCACTTGCCCCTACAGCCCTATTAGAGGCTACCTGGGGGAGCTTTGTCTTTGTGTGTCCGTGTGTGTGCCACTGGGGGAGAGACAAAGGCGGCCGGGCGTGGTGGTGCTGGCCACCCACCCCCCCTCTGTGTGTGTAGCCACAGTGCCCGTAGCCTTCATAGGCAGCGCTGCTAGCTGCTACTAACAGCCACTTGCCCCTACAGCCCTATTAGAGGCTACCTGGGGGAGCTTTGTCTTTGTGTGTCCGTGTGTGTGCCACTGGGGGAGAGACAAAGGCGGCCGGGCGTGGTGGTGCTGGCCACCCCCCCCCCCCCCCTCTGTGTGTGTAGCCACAGTGCCGGTAGCCTTCATAGGCAGCGCTGCTGCTGCTGACAGCCACTTGCCCCTACAGCCTGCCAGAGGATGTACAGGGGATCGTTGTGTAAGTGTAGTGGTGGTTGGCTGCTGTTATTGTGTAAGTGTAGTGGTGGTTGGCTGCTGTTATTGTGTAAGTGTAGTAGTGGTGGTGATGGTGGTTGTTACTGTGTAAATGTGGTGGTTGTGGTGGTTAGGGTGGTAGTGGTGGTTGTCGTTGTTACTGTGTAAGTATAGTGGTGGTTGTGGTTAGGGTGGTGGTGGTCACTGTTGTTAGTGTAGTCTTGTTGGATAGGGTGATAGTGGTTGTCGTTGTTATTGTGTAAGTATAGTGGTGGTATTGATGGTGGTTAGGGTGGTAGTTGGGGTGGTGTTGGTTGATGTTGTTACTGTGTAAGTATAGTGGTGGTGGTTAGGGTGGTAGTTGGGGTGGCATTGGTTGATGTTGTTATTGTGTAAGTATAGTGGTGGTGGTTAGGGTGGTAGTTGGGGTGGCATTGGTTGATGTTGTTACTGTGTAAGTATAGTGGTGGTGGTTAGGGTGGTAGTTGGGGTGGCATTGGTTGATGTTATTGTGTAAGTATAGTGGTGGTAGTGATGGTGGTTAGGGTGGTGTTCGTTGGGGTGGTTGATGTTGTTATTGTGTAAGTATAGTGGTGGTGGTGATGGTGGTTAGGGTGGTAGTTGGGCTGGCGTTGGTTGATGTTGTTACTGTGTAAGTATAGTGGTGGTAGTGGTGGTAGTTAGGGTGGTGATGGGTTGCTGCTGTTACTCTGCAAGTCTCGTGGTAGTGGTGGTTGGGGTGGTGGTGGTTGATGTTATTGAGGTGCTGGTGATGGTAGCTGCTGCTCGCTGTGTTGTATAAGATCGGTTGTTGGTGGTGGTTTGCCCTGCGGCTTGTGTACACGGTGGACCCAAACTCAAAACGGCTCGTAGCAAAGTACGTAATAAAACAAGAATAGATTTGACCCTTTCTTGCAATAAAACAGATTTAACACGTCGTAGGCTTTCGCGATCAACGTCATCCATAATATCGGTGTTTTTTTTTTTGCGGGGCGTTAGATCGCGTAAATATAAATGTGTCGGGTGGTGGCGTGTTTCACGACACATTCATATTCACGCGATTTAACGCCCCGCAAAAAAAACCTACATTATGGATGAAGATCGCGTGATTATAAATGTGTCGTTAAACCCCTGTCGGGTGGTGGCGGGTTTCACGACACATTCATATTCGCGTTCGTATATTTTTTGGTTTATGCCGATGCCGGCTGCCGGCCTCGGTGTTGTTTGCCGGTGGTGGTTCAAAGGTCGAGTCGTGGTTTGCGACGTCGGCAGAGGCACCGGCGGTGGGGAGCCAAGCAGAGGTCGCAACCGGGTACCCGATACCCGTACCCTACCCGATACCCGGCCACCCGTACCTGGCCGGGTACGGGTGGCCATTTGCGACCCTGGTGCGGCCGGGTACGGGTAGGCCGCGAGTCACTGGTGAGTCACCGTTTGTCACTCATTTCCCAACGTCTTGTCTCTTCTCACAATTCAAGCTCGTAGAATCAACCCACCCGCGCCTGCAACATGGCTTCATCCCAGAGGTCGCATGCAGGTACCCGATACCCGTACCCAGGCGGGTACGGGTAGGGTACGGGTACGGCCGGGTACGGGTACCCGTTTGCGACCCTGGTGCGGCCGGGTACGGGTAAGGAATCAAAACCCGTTTGCGACCTCTGACGTGTAGCAAAATGTGGAATCGATTGGACGTCGGGAAGTGGTGCGAAATTTTGATTCCAAGATTTGACCCGCGACAAAACAGCGGAATCGAGTTCAGTAAAACCGTTGAAAAACAAAAAAGCTCGCCAAAGTCGGCCAGCCGGCCGGGCGCGGCGCTGGCCACCCACCACCCCCTCGTGCGCCAACGGCACCTCGCCACCGACAGCGAGTTCCAGCTACGCGGGGCGGGGGGGGGGGTGGGGGGGGTCTTCGTGTGATCGCGGTCGGCCGTGGGGTCGCCAAGCGCGGTTCGCGCTCAGGGGCGGGGGTCCGTTGCCACCGTCTCAACTCCAATCCTCAGGCTCCCGGCGGAGCCATGTCGACTGGAGCCACCGGCAACGAACCGGACGGGGGAGACCGGGGCCCCGGAGACGGGAGAGAAGACGCCGGAGACGTGACGAGCGGAGACGCCGGGCCCACGGGCGACAGGCCGACCCCGCCGCCGATGCCGGGTGGAGGACCCCACCGGCACGGCGAAAAGAGGCGCCGCAGCCGCTCCGGGGTGGCGGAGGAGGAGGTGGAGGAGCGTGACGGCGACGACGACAGCCGTCCCGGGGCCAACGCCGCGGGGGAGGAGCTCCGCCGGGAGCCCGAGGAGGGGGGGGGGCGCTGTAGCGGCGGACCTGTCGGGCCGAGTCCACGGCGCCCTCGCCGCCGGCGCCGCCGCCCTCTCGCGGGCCGTCGTCCGCGAGTGGGCCCCGGCGGGCCACCTGGTCGCAATGCCCGACTCGGTGGGTCGCGGCCTGCGGGAGGAGGAGGAGGTGGAGGAGGTGGAGGAGGTGGAGGTGGTGGAGGGTCCCGGAGCCCTAGACTGCGGCCTGTGCCGCGGGATGCTGACGGAGCCCGTCACCGGAGGGTGTGGACACAGCTTCTGCCGGGGCTGCCTGGGGCAAGGAGGTGAAGGTGGTGGTGGAGGTTGTGGAGGTGGTGGAGGAGGTGGTGGAGGAGGTGGTGAAGTAGGTGGTGGAGGTGGTGGTGGAGGAGGTGGTGGAGGAGGTGGTGGAGGAGGTGGTGGAGGTTGTGGAGGTGGTGGAGGAGGTGGTGGAGGAGGTGGTGAAGGAGGTGGTGGAGGTGGTGGTGGAGGTGGTGGAGGAGGTGGTGGAGGAGGTGGTGGAGGAGGTGGTGGAGGAGGTGGTGGAGGAGGTGGTGGAGGAGGAGGAGGTGGTGGAGGAGGTGGTGGAGGTGGTGGAGGAGGTGGTGGAGGAGGTGGTGAAGGAGGTGGTGGAGGAGGTGGTGGAGGAGGTGGTGGAGGAGGTGGTGGAGGAGGTGGTGAAGGAGGTGGTGGAGGAGGTGGTGAAGGAGGTGGTGGAGGAGGTGGTGAAGGAGGTGGTGGAGGAGGAGGTGAAGGTGGTGGTGGAGGAGGTGGTGGAGGAGGTGGTGGAGGAGGTGGTGGAGGAGGTGGTGGAGGAGGTGGTTGAGGTGGTGGAGGAGGTGGTGGAGGTGGTGGTATTCGATTAGTTATCTTTCTACGTTAAATCACGCTTAAGATTTGTGTGCTTTTTTTAATTGTTTAAACAGATGGATGCAGGGGTAGGTGAATGAATGAATGGACAGATTGATAGATGAATGGACCGATTGATGGAAGGATAAATGGACAGACGGGCTTGATCCACGGACGCACGGACGGTTAGACAGATGGATGGTTAGATGGACGGACGGACGGTTAGACAGATGGATGGATAGATGGATGGGCGGATGGTTAGGCAGATGGTTAGGCAGATGGTTAGACAGATGGATGGTTAGATGGATGGGCGGATGGTTAGGCAGATGGTTAGACAGATGGATGGTTAGATGGATGGGCGGATGGTTAGACAGATGGATGGTTAGATGGATGGGCGGATGGTTAGACAGATGGACGGTTAGATGGATGGGCGGATGGTTAGACAGATGGATGGTTAGACAGATGGACGGTTAGACAGATGGACGGTTAGACAGATGGATGGTTAGATGGATGGGCGGATGGTTAGACAGATGGATGGTTAGATGGACGGACGGACGGTTAGACAGATGGATGGATAGATGGATGGGCGGATGGTTAGGCAGATGGTTAGGCAGATGGTTAGACAGATGGATGGTTAGATGGATGGGCGGATGGTTAGGCAGATGGTTAGACAGATGGATGGTTAGATGGATGGGCGGATGGTTAGACAGATGGATGGTTAGATGGATGGGCGGATGGTTAGACAGATGGACGGTTAGATGGATGGGCGGATGGTTAGACAGATGGATGGTTAGACAGATGGACGGTTAGACAGATGGACGGTTAGACAGATGGATGGTTAGATGGATGGGCGGATGGTTAGACAGATGGACGGTTAGATGGATGGGCGGATGGTTAGACAGATGGATGGTTAGATGGATGGGCGGATGGTTAGACAGATGGATGGTTAGACAGATGGACGGTTAGACAGATGGACGGTTAGACAGATGGACGGTTAGATGGATGGGCGGATGGTTAGACAGATGGATGGTTAGACAGATGGATGGTTAGATGGATGGGCGGATGGTTAGGCAGATGGTTAGACAGATGGATGGTTAGATGGATGGGCGGATGGTTAGACAGATGGACGGTTAGATGGATGGGCGGATGGTTAGACAGATGGATGGTTAGACAGATGGATGGTTAGACAGATGGACGGTTAGACAGATGGACGGTTAGACAGATGGACGGTTAGATGGATGGGCGGATGGTTAGACAGATGGATGGTTAGACAGATGGATGGTTAGACAGATGGATGGTTAGACAGATGGAAGGTTAGATGGATGGGCGGATGGTTAGACAGATGGATGGTTAGATGGATGGGCGGATGGTTAGGCAGATGGTTAGACAGATGGATGGTTAGATGGATGGGCGGATGGTTAGACAGATGGACGGTTAGATGGATGGGCGGATGGTTAGACAGATGGATGGTTAGACAGATGGACGGTTAGACAGATGGACGGTTAGATGGATGGGCGGATGGTTAGACAGATGGATGGTTAGACAGATGGATGGTTAGACAGATGGATGGTTAGATGGATGGGCGGATGGTTAGACAGATGGACGGTTAGATGGATGGGCGGATGGTTAGGCAGATGGTTAGACAGATGGATGGTTAGATGGATGGGCGGATGGTTAGACAGATGGATGGTTAGGTGGATGGGCGGATAGTTAGACAGATGGACGGTTAGATGGATGGGCGGATGGTTAGACAGATGGATGGTTAGACAGATGGACGGTTAGACAGATGGACGGTTAGACAGATGGACGGTTAGATGGATGGGCGGATGGTTAGACAGATGGATGGTTAGACAGATGGATGGTTAGACAGATGGATGGTTAGATGGATGGGCGGATGGTTAGACAGATGGACGGTTAGATGGATGGGCGGATGGTTAGACAGATGGATGGTTAGACAGATGGACGGTTAGACAGATGGACGGTTAGATGAATGGGCGGATGGTTAGACAGATGGATGGTTAGACAGATGGACGGTTAGATGGATGGGCGGATGGTTAGACAGATGGATGGTTAGACAGATGGATGGTTAGACAGATGGATGGTTAGACAGATGGACGGTTAGACAGATGGATGGTTAGACGGATGGGCGGTTAGATGGATGGGCGGATGGTTAGACAGATGGATGGTTAGACAGATGGACGGTTAGATGGATGGGCGGATGGTTAGACAGATGGATGGTTAGACAGATGGATGGTTTGACAGATGGATGGTTAGACAGATGGATGGTTAGACAGATGGACGGTTAGACAGATGGATGGTTAGACAGATGGATGGTTAGACAGATGGACAGTTAGATGGATGGACGGTTATATGGATGGGCGGATGGTTAGACAGATGGATGGTTAGACAGATGGACGGTTAGACAGATGGATGGTTAGACAGATGGACGGTTAGACGGATGGGCGGATGGTTAGACAGATGGGCGGTTAGATGGATGGGCGGTTAGATGGATGGGCGGTTAGATGGATGGGCGGATGGTTAGACAGATGGATGGTTAGACAGATGGACGGTTAGATGGATGGGCGGATGGTTAGACAGATGGATGGTTAGACAGACGGATGGTTAGACAGATGGACGGTTAGATGGATGGGCGGATGGTTAGACAGATGGACGGTTAGACAGATGGACGGTTAGACAGATGGACGGTTAGATGGATGGGCGGATGGTTAGACAGATGGATGGTTAGACAGATGGACGGTTAGATGGATGGGCGGATGGTTAGACAGATGGATGGTTAGACAGATGGATGGTTTGACAGATGGATGGTTAGACAGATGGATGGTTAGACAGATGGACGGTTAGACAGATGGATGGTTAGACAGATGGATGGTTAGACAGATGGACAGTTAGATGGATGGACGGTTATATGGATGGGCGGATGGTTAGACAGATGGATGGTTAGACAGATGGACGGTTAGACAGATGGATGGTTAGACAGATGGACGGTTAGACGGATGGGCGGATGGTTAGACAGATGGGCGGTTAGATGGATGGGCGGTTAGATGGATGGGCGGTTAGATGGATGGGCGGATGGTTAGACAGATGGATGGTTAGACAGATGGACGGTTAGATGGATGGGCGGATGGTTAGACAGATGGATGGTTAGACAGACGGATGGTTAGACAGATGGACGGTTAGATGGATGGGCGGATGGTTAGACAGATGGACGGTTAGACAGATGGACGGTTAGACAGATGGACGGTTAGACAGATGGATGGTTAGACAGATGGATGGTTAGACAGATGGACGGTTAGACAGATGGATGGTTAGACAGATGGATGGTTAGACAGATGGACGGTTAGATGGATGGGCGGATGGTTAGACAGATGGATGGTTAGACAGATGGATGGTTAGACAGATGGATGGTTAGACAGATGGACGGTTAGACAGATGGATGGTTAGACAGATGGACGGTTAGATGGATGGGCGGATGGTTAGACAGATGGATGGTTAGACAGATGGATGGTTAGACAGATGGACGGTTAGACAGATGGATGGTTAGACAGATGGATGGTTAGACAGATGGATGGTTAGACAGATGGACGGTTAGATGGATGGGCGGATGGTTATACAGATGGATGGTTAGACGGATGGATGGTTAGACAGATGGACGGTTAGATGGATGGGCGGATGGTTATACAGATGGATGGTTAGACAGATGGACGGTTAGATGGATGGGCGGATGGTTAGACAGATGGATGGTTAGACAGATGGGCGGTTAGATGGATGGGCGGATGGTTAGACAGATGGATGGTTAGACGGATGGATGGTTAGACAGATGGACGGTTAGATGGATGGGCGGATGGTTAGACAGATGGATGGTTAGACAGATGGACGGTTAGATGGATGGGCGGATGGTTAGACAGATGGATGGTTAGACAGATGGACGGTTAGACAGATGGGCTGATGGTTAGACGGATGGGCGGACAGAAATCCCTCTCCTCCTTGCCTCTCCTCATCCCCTCTCATCCCCTCCCCTCTCATCACCCCCCCCCCCCCCGTGCCCTACCCAGCCAGGCGGCTGTGCCCGCAGTGCCACGAGGATCTGTGGCCGTGCGACGTCCCCAAGTGGCGAGTCAACGTGGTGCTCAGCACACTCCTGCACAAGTGGTTCCCCGGCGGGCGGGGGGGGGCCGGGGGGGGAGGAGCTGGGGGCGGAGGGGGAGGAGCTGGGGGCGGGGGGGGAGGAGCTGGGGGCGGGGGGGGGAGGAGCTGGGGGCGGGGGGGGGAGGAGCTGGGGGCGGGGGGGGAGGAGCTGGGGGCGGGGGGGGGAGGAGCTGGGGGCGGGGGGGGAGGAGCTGGGGGCGGGGGGGGAGGAGCTGGGGGCGGGGGGGGAGGAGCTGGGGGCGGGGGGGGGAGGAGCTGTGGCCGGGGGGGGAGGAGCTGGGGGCGGAGGGGGAGGAGCTGGGGGCGGGGGGGGGAGGAGCTGGGGGCGGGGGGGGGAGGAGCTGGGGGCGGGGGGGGAGGAGCTGGGGGTGGGGGGGGAGGAGCTGCGTCCACTTGCCGACATGCCGGAGGGACTCGTGGATCCGTCCGACCTGGAGTGCCCCCTCTGCCTGAGGTGGCTAAGAGCTGCGTGGTGCCGGTGGTGGTTGTGTGTGTGTGTGTGGTTGTTGTGTGTGTGTGTGTGGTTGTTGTTGTGTGTGTGGTTGTTGTTGTGTGTGTGGTTGTTGTGTGTGGTTGTGTGTGGTGGCGGTGGTTATTGTGTGGTGGTTGTGTGTGGTTGTGTGTGTGTGGTTGTTGTTTTCTGTCCGTCTGCTACAGCAGAGGTGTAGGGAATTCCAAAAAGACCTACATCTCTGCTTTATTGACCTGGTCAAGGCCTATGATACCATCAGTAGGACTGGGCTCTGGGTTGTTCTTCGTGCTTTCGGAGTCCCTGACCCTCTGCTCACGATCATTAAGGACCTTCATGATGGTGAGCGGGCCCGGGTAAAACTACGTGGCCGGGAGTCGGAGCCTTTCCCTGTACACCTTGGGGTGCGACAGGGATGTCCTCTGGCTCCCACATTATTTAACATCTATTTCGACTGCGTAGTTCGTGAAGCCTTCAATAGCTGTACCGGGGGAATTACCATTTGGTACAGATATAATGGGAGGCTGATCGACGCCCGGGTGCGATCAAGGGATGGCTCCCTATTGGTCAACCACGTTATGTATGCCGATGATTTGGTAATAGCTGCTCATTCAGAAGAGGAGTTGGAGACGCTGCTGCTGAGGCTGGAGTGTGCCACTAAGAGGTGGGGCCTTACCATCAGCCCCACCAAAACTAAGCACCTGCCTGGGTATTTTGTACCATCGGGCACTCCGCCCCCACAACTCCCAATCGGTGATGGGGCAGTTGTGGAGAGAGTAGAGAGTTTCCCATACCTGGGCAGTGTGCTCATGACCAGCTCCAGTTTATCAGCAGAGGTCTCACTCCGAATCAGTCGAGCGGCAATATCTTTTCATCGGTTGCGTAACGCTGTGTGGAAGCTACCTGGTCTGTCGCTCCGCACGAAGCTTCAGGTCTTCTCGGCCACGGTCATTCCCTCCCTTCTCTACGCTTGCGAAACGTGGACCCCCCTAGTGGAGCATCTTCGCCGGTTGGAAACATTTAGGCTGGCCTGCCTACGATCCATCCTGGGTTTGACCAGGCTGGATTGTGTGAGGAGCTCACAAGTCCTTGAAAGATCTGGGCAAAGTCCCATCAGTGAGCTCCTCCGGCAGGCAAGGCTGCGTTGGCTGGGTCATGTAGCCCGCATGCCCAGCCACCGCATGCCTAAACAGCTTTTGTTCGGCCGGATCGAGGGGGCTAAACGGGCGCGGCACGGGCTAGAGAAGAGATGGAGTGATGTGGTACAGGAGGACGTGGAGCTGAGTGGACTTGCCGATGACTGGTACCAGCGGTGTCAAGATCGGCCTCAGTGGAGGAGGCTCGTGAAGGACGCTACTGGGCAGTTGGAGGCAGTCGCCCTCCAACAACAACGGAGGGCGGAGGAGCGACGCTCACAACAACGAGCGGAGCGCCGGGTGGCTAAAGCACAGCAAGTTGGCACAGTAGGGGGCACAGGTGGTGCATCAGCCAGTCATCTCGGTCATCTCGGTCAGTCGACCCGTGGCACCTGGGTCTGCCCCGTGACCTCCTGCCAGCGGGCGTTCGACACTTCACGTGGCCTCAAGGTGCACATGGCCTGGCACAAGCGTCGTGGTGACGTCACCGCCACTTAGTGGCGAATGGCGGTTGTTGTTGTGGTTGTTGTGTGGTGGCGGTGGTCGTTGTGTGTGGTGGCGGTGGTTGTTGTTGTGTGTGCGGTTGTTGTGCGTGGTGGCGGTGGTTGTTGTGTGGTGGCGGTGGTGGTGGTGTGTGGTGGCGGTGGTTGTTGTTGTGTGTGTGGTTGTTGTTGTGTGTGGTTGGTGTGGTTGTTGTTGTTGTGTGTGGTGGCGGTGGTGGTTGTGCGTGGTGCCGGTGGTGGTTGTGTGTGGTGGCGGTGGTTGTTGTGCGTGGTTGTTGTGTGCGGTCGTGTGTGTGGCTGTTGCGTGGTGCCGGTGGTGGTTGTGTGTGGCGGCGGCGGTTGTTGTGCGCGGTTGTTGTGCGCGGTTGTGTGCGCGGGTGGCGGTGTTCGTTGTGCGTGGTGACGGCGGTGCTTGCGCGTGACGGTTGTAATCGTTGTTGCGCGTGATGGCGGTGTTCGTTGTGCGTGGTGACGACAATCGCCGCGTGTTGTCGCGACACTCCCCGCCAACGCGATTCACGCCCTCGCCGCCCCCGTGCCCGCCCAGGCTGCTGTACGAGGCGGTCACGACCCCGTGCGGTCACTCATTCTGCCTCAAGTGCCTGGAGCGCTGCCTGGACCACGCGCCCAGCTGCCCGCTCTGCAAGGAGCCCCTTGTGAAGGTGAACGCCGTGGCGGACCCACCGTCTAAGGGGCCGTCCATAAATGACGTCACGCACCTAGGGGGGGGGGGGGGGGGAAGGGGGGCAGAGGTCTCAACCGGGTACCCGATACCCGTACCCTACCCGATACCCGGGTACCCGTACCCGGCCGGGTACGGGTACCCGTTTGCGACCCTGGTGCGGCCGGGTACGGGTAAGGAATCAAAACCCGTTTGCGACCTCTGCCGGGTACCCGATACCCGTACCCTACTCGTACCCGGCTGGGTACGGGTAGGGTACGGGTATCGGGTAGGGT
>NC_136347.1:3816118-3833618 GCF_964198595.1 Lampetra fluviatilis | reverse complement strand
CACAGCGGAGGGTGAGGGGGTGGGCGGGGCACCGCGGTCGACGAACCGCCAAGGGTGGGGGGGGGGTGAGGGGGCGGGGCACCACCGTCGACCAATCACAGCGGAGGGTGAGGGGGTGGGCGGGGCACCGCGGTCGACCAACCGCCAAGGGGGGGGGGGGGGGGTGAGGGGGCGGGCACCACCGTCGACCAATCACAGCGGAGGGTGAGGGGGTGGGCGGGGCACCGCGGTCGTCCAACCGCCAAGGGGGGGGGGGGGGGTGAGGGGGCGGGGCACCACCGTCGACCAATCACAGCGGAGGGTGAGGGGGGTGGGCGGGGCACCGCGGTCGTCCAACCGCCAAGGGGGGGGGGGGGTGAGGGGGGCGGGGCACCACGGTCGACCAATCACAGCGGACAGCGGAGGAGGATGAGGAGGCGGGCACAGCGGTCGACCAACTGCCACGGAGGGTGAGGGGGGGCGGGGCACCGCGGTCGACCAATCGCTGTGGAGGTGGAGGGTGAGAGGGGGCGGGGCATCGCGGTCGACCAATCACAGCGGAGGGAGGGGGGGGCGGGGCACCGCGGTCGACCAATCGTGGCGGAGGAGGGGGGGGGGCAGCAGGGTGGAGGTGGGGGGGGCAGCAGGGTGGGGGGGGGCAGCAGGGTGGGGGTGGGGGGGGCACCAGGGAGAGGTGGGGGGGCAGCAGGGTGGGGGGGGCACCAGGGAGAGGTGGGGGGGGCAGCAGGGTGGGGGGGGCAGCAGGGTGGGGGTGGGGGGGGCAGCAGGGTGGGGGTGGGGGGGGCAGCAGGGTGGAGGTGGGGGGGGGCAGCAGGGTGGGGGTGGGGGGGCAGCAGGGTGGGGGTGGGGGGGGGGCAGCAGGGTGGGGGGGGCAGCAGGGTGTGGGTGGGGGGGGCAGCAGGGTGGAGGTGGGGGGGGCAGCAGGGTGGAGGTGGGGGGGGGGGCAGCAGGGTGGGGGTGGGGGGGGGCAGCAGGGTGGGGGTGGGGGGGGCACCAGGGTGGAGGTGGGGGGGGGGGCAGCAGGGTGGGGGTGGGGGGGGGCAGCAGGGTGGAGGTGGGGGGGGGGCAGCAGGGTGGGGGTGGGGGGGGGCAGCAGGGTGGAGGTGGGGGGGGACCAGGGAGAGGTGGGGGGGGCAGCAGGGTGGAGGTGGGGGGGGGCAGCAGGGTGGAGGTGGGAAGGGGCAGCAGGGTGGGGGTGGGGGGGGGCACCAGGGAGAGGTGGGGGGGGCAGCAGGGTGGAGGTGGGGGGGGGGGCAGCAGGGTGGGGGTGGGGGGGGCACCAGGGAGAGGTGGGGGGGGCAGCAGGGTGGGGGGGGCACCAGGGAGAGGTGGGGGGGCAGCAGGGTGGGGGGGGCAGCAGGGTGGGGGTGGGGGGGGGGCAGCAGGGTGGGGGTGGGGGGGGCAGCAGGGTGGGGGTGGGGGGCACCAGGGAGAGGTGGGGGGGGCAGCAGGGTGGGGGGGGGCAGCAGGGTGGGGGTGGGGGGGGCAGCAGGGTGGAGGTGGGGGGGGGCAGCAGGGTGGGGGTGGGGGGGGGCAGCAGGGTGGGGGTGGGGGGGCAGCAGGGTGGGGGGGGGCAGCAGGGTGGTGGGGTGGGGGGGGCAGCAGGGTGGAGGTGGGGGGGGGCAGCAGGGTGGGGGTGGGGGGGCAGCAGGGTGGGGGTGGGGGGGGGGCAGCAGGGTGGGGGGGCAGCAGGGTGTGGGTGGGGGGGGCAGCAGGGTGGAGGTGGGGGGGCAGCAGGGTGGAGGTGGGGGGGGGGCAGCAGGGTGGGGGGGGGCAGCAGGGTGGGGGTGGGGGGGCACCAGGGAGAGGTGGGGGGGGCAGCAGGGTGGAGGTGGGGGGGGGGGGGCAGCAGGGTGGGGGTGGGGGGGGCAGCAGGGTGGGGGTGGGGGGGGCACCAGGGAGAGGTGGGGGGGGCAGCAGGGTGGGGGTGGGGGGGGCAGCAGGGTGGAGGTGGGGGGGGGCAGCAGGGTGGGGGTGGGGGGGGGCAGCAGGGTGGAGGTGGGGGGGGACCAGGGAGAGGTGGGGGGGGGCAGCAGGGTGGAGGTGGGGGGGGCAGCAGGGTGGGGGGGGCACCAGGGAGAGGTGGGGGGGGCAGCAGGGTGGGGGGGGCAGCAGGGTGGGGGTGGGGGGGGGGCAGCAGGGTGGGGGTGGCACCAGGGAGAGGTGGGGGGGCAGCAGGGTGGGGGGGGCAGCAGGGTGGGGGTGGGGGGGGGCACCAGGGAGAGGTGGGGGGGGCAGCAGGGTGGGGGGGGCAGCAGGGTGGGGGTGGGGGGGGCACCAGGGAGAGGTGGGGGGGGCAGCAGGGTGTGGGTGGGGGGGGCACCAGGGAGAGGTGGGGGGGGCAGCAGGGGTGGGGGGGGCAGCAGGGTGGGGGTGGGGGGGGGCAGCAGGGTGGGGTGGGGGGGGGCACCAGGTGAGAGGTGGGGGGGCAGCAGGTGGGGGGGGCAGCAGGGTGGGGGTGGGGGGGGGGGCAGCAGGGTGGGGGTGGGGGGGGGGGGCAGCAGGGTGGGGGTGGGGGGGGCACCAGGGAGAGGTGGGGGGGGGCAGCAGGGTGGGGGGTGGGGGGGCAGCAGGGTGGGGGTGGCCCCCACCTCGTCCTCGGTGACGTCTCCGTGCTTGTCGCGCATGCGGCTGGCGATGGACTTGGAGAGCTCCACCATGTCCCTGGCCTGCGTGGGGGACACGCGTGTCACACGCGTGTCACACGCGGGGGACACAAGCGTGTCACAAGCGTGTGTCACAAGCGTGTCACAAGCGTGTCACACGCGTGTCACACGCGGGGGACACAAGCGTGTCACACGCGGGGGACACAAGCGTGTCACAAGCGTGTCACACGCGTGTCACAAGCCGATTCACAAGCGTGTCTCACGCGTGTCACAAGCGCGTCACACGCGTGTCTCACGCGTGTCACACGCGTGTCACACGCGTGTCACAAGCCGATTCACACGCGTGTCACAAGCGGAGGAGACACACGGACACCCAGACAACACACGGGGGAGACACGCCGAGGAGGAGACGCGGGGGAGGAGACACGGGGGAGGAGACGCGCGGAGGAGGAACTCACCTTCTCCATCAGCTTGCCAAGATCTTCAAAAGCCTGCGGAGTGACAAACACTGATGGTGAGCAGGGTGATGATGGTGACCATGGTGACGATGGTGACCATGGTGACGATGGTGACCATGGTGACCATGGTGATGATGGTAACCATGGTGACCATGGTGATGATGGTGACCATGGTGACCATGGTGATGATGGTGACCATGGTGACCATGGTGATGATGGTGACCATGGTGACCATGGTGATGGTGGTGACCATGGTGACCATGGTGATGATGGTGACCATGGTGACCATGGTGATGATGGTGACCATGGTGACGATGGTGATGATGGTGACCATGGTGACCATGGTGACGATGGTGACCATGGTGACCATGGTGATGATGGTGACCATGGTGACGATGGTGACCATGGTGACCATGGTGATGATGGTGACCATGGTGACCATGGTGATGATGGTGACCATGGTGACCATGGTGATGGTGGTGACCATGGTGACCATGGTGATGATGGTGACCATGGTGACCATGGTGACGATGGTGACCATGGTGACCATGGTGATGATGGTGACCATGGTGACCATGGTGATGATGGTGACCATGGTGACCATGGTGATGATGGTGACAATGGTGACCATGGTGACGATGGTGACCATGGTGACCATGGTGATGATGGTGACCATGGTGACCATGGTGATGATGGTGACCATGGTGACCATGGTGATGATGGTGACCATGGTGATGGTGATGGTGGTGACGATGATGATGGTGGTGGTGACGATGATGATGGTGACGATGATGGTGACGATGATGACGATGATGGTGACGGTGATGATGGTGAGGTGGTGGTGGTGAGGAGTGGTGGTGAGCGAGTGGTGGTGAGGTGGTGATGGTGGTGGTGGTGGTGAGGAGTGGGTGGTGAGCGAGTGGTGGTGAGGTGGTGATGGTGGTGGTGGTGGTGAGGAGTGGGTGGTGGTGAGCGAGTGGTGGTGAGGAGCAGGTGGTGGTGACGATGATGATGGTGGTGGTGACGATGATTATGGTGGTGGTGACGATGACGATGATGGTGACGATGGTGACGATGGTGACGATGATGGTGATGATGGTGACGATGATGGTGACGATGATGGTGATGGTGATGATGGTGGAGGTGGTGGTGGTGAGCGAGTGGTGGTGAGGTGGTGGTGAGGTGGTGGTGGTGAGGAGTGGTGGTGAGCGAGTGGTGGTGAGGTGGTGATGGTGGTGGTGGTGGTGAGGAGTGGGTGGTGAGCGAGTGGTGGTGAGGTGGTGATGGTGGTGGTGGTGGTGAGGAGTGGGTGGTGGTGAGCGAGTGGTGATGAGGAGCAGGTGGTGGTGACGATGATGATGGTGGTGGTGACGATGATGATGGTGGTGGTGATGATGACGATGACGGTGACGATGGTGACGATGGTGACAATGATGGTGACGATGATGGTGACGATGATGGTGACGATGATGGTGATGGTGATGATGGTGGAGGTGGTGGTGTGGTGAGCGAGTGGTGGTGAGGTGGTGGTGGTGAGGTGGAGGTGGTGATAGTGAGGTGGTGGTGGTGATGGAGGTGGTGAGGTGGAGGTGTTGGTGAGCGGGTGGTGAGCGAGTGGTGGTGAGGTGGTGGTGGTGAGGTGGAGGTGGTGATAGTGAGGTGGTGGTGGTGGTGATGGAGGTGGTGAGGTGGAGGTGGTGATAGTGAGGTGGTGGTGGTGGTGATGGAGGTGGTGAGGTGGAGGTGGTGGTGGTGAGGTGGAGGTGGTGATGGAGGTGGTGAGGTGGAGGTGGTGGTGGTGAGCGAGTGGTGGTGAGGTGGTGGTGGTGAGGTGGTGGTGGTGATAGTGAGGTGGTGGTGGTGATGGAGGTGGTGAGGTGGAGGTGGTGGTGGTGAGGTGGTGGTGGTGAGGTGGTGGTGGTGAGGTGGAGGTGGTGATAGTGAGGTGGTGGTGGTGAGCGAGTGGTGAGCGGGTGGTGAGCGAGTGGTGGTGAGGTGGAGGTGGTGGTGGTGAGCGAGTGGTGGTGAGGTGGTGGTGAGGTGGCGGTGGTGATGGAGGTGGTGAGGTGGTGGTGGTGATGGAGGTGGTGAGGTGGTGGTGAGCGAGTGGTGAGCGGGTGGTGAGCGAGTGGTGGTGAGGTGGAGGTGGTGGTGGTGAGCGAGTGGTGGTGAGGTGGTGGTGAGGTGGAGGTGGTGATGGAGGTGGTGAGGTGGTGGTGGTGATGGAGGTGGTGAGGTGGAGGTGGTGGTAGTGAGCGGGTGGTGAGCAGCTCACCTCTGAGATGTGCTTATCCGTCTCTTTGCGCTTCTCCTCCAGCCTGCGCTCAATGCCCACGATGCCAGCGCCCCTCACCCCCCTCACCCCCCTCACCACCCCCCCCCGCTGCTGCTGCTGCTGCTGCTCACCACGGGGGGAGGGGCACGGGGGGGGAGGGGCACGGGGGGGGAGGGGCGTGGGGGGGAGGGGCGTGGGGGGGAGGGGCGTGGGGGGGAGGGGCGTGGAGGTGGGAGGGGCGTGGGGGGGAGGGGCGTGGGGGGGAGGGGCGTGGGGTGGGAGGGGCGTGGGGGTGGGAGGGGGTGGGAGGGGCGTGGGGGGGAGGGGCGTGGGGGGGAGGGGCGTGGGGGGGAGGGGCGTGGGGGGGAGGGGCGTGGAGGTGGGAGGGGCGTGGGGGGGAGGGGCGTGGGGGGGAGGGGCGTGGGGTGGGAGGGGCGTGGGGGTGGGAGGGGGTGGGAGGGGCGTGGGGGGGAGGGGCGTGGGGGGGAGGGGCGTGGGGGGGAGGGGCGTGGGGGGGGAGGGGCGTGGAGGTGGGAGGGGCGTGGGGGGGAGGGGCGTGGGGGGGAGGGGCGTGGGGTGGGAGGGGCGTGGGGGTGGGAGGGGGTGGGAGGGGCGTGGGGGGGAGGGGCGTGGGGGGGAGGGGCGTGGGGGGGAGGGGCGTGGGGGGGAGGGGCGTGGGGGGGAGGGGCGTGGGGGTGGGAGGGGCGTGGGGGGGAGGGGCGTGGGGGGGAGGGGCGTGGGGGGGAGGGGCGTGGGGGTGGGAGGGGCGTGGGGGGGAGGGGCGTGGGGGGGAGGGGCGTGGGGGGGAGGGGCGTGGGGGTGGGAGGGGCGTGGGGGGGAGGGGCGTGGGGGGGAGGGGCGTGGGGGGGAGGGGCGTGGGGTGGGAGGTTAGTGGGGGTGGGAGGGGTGGGAGGGGCAAGGGGTGGGGGTGGGAGGGGCGTGGGAAGGAGGGGCGTGGGGGTGGGAGGGGCGTGGGGGGGAGGGGCGTGGGGGGGAGGGGCGTGGGGTGGGAGGGGAGTGGGGGTGGGAGGGGGTGGGAGGGGCGTGGGGGGGAGGGGCGTGGGGGGGAGGGGCGTGGGGGGGAGGGGCGTGGGGGGGAGGGGCGTGGGGGTGGGAGGGGCGTGGGGGGGAGGGGCGTGGGGGGGAGGGGCGTGGGGTGGGAGGGGAGTGGGGGTGGGAGGGGGTGGGAGGGGGGTGGGGGGGAGGGGCGTGGGGGGGAGGGGCGTGGGGGGGGAGGGGCGTGGGGGTGGGAGGGGGGTGGGGGGGAGGGGCGTGGGGGTGGGAGGGGGTGGGAGGGGCGTGGGGGGGAGGGGCGTGGGGGGGAGGGGCGTGGGGGGGAGGGGCGTGGGGGTGGGAGGGGGTGGGAGGGGCGTGGGGGGGAGGGGGGTGGGGGGGAGGGGCGTGGGGGGGAGGGGGGTGGGGGGGAGGGGCGTGGGGGTGGGAGGGGGTGGGAGGGGCGTGAGGGGGTGGGAGGGGCGTGGGGGGGAGGGGCGTGGGGGGGAGGGGGGTGGGGGGGAGGGGCGTGGGGGGGAGGGGGTGGGAGGGGCGTGGGGGTGGGAGGGGCGTGGGGGGGAGGGGCGTGGGGGGGAGGGGCGTGGGGGGGAGGGGGGTGGGGGGGAGGGGCGTGGGGGGGAGGGGGTGGGAGGGGCGTGGGGGTGGGAGGGGCGTGGGGGGGAGGGGCGTGGGGGGGAGGGGCGTGGGGGGGAGGGGGGGAGGGGCGTGGGGGGGAGGGGCGTGGGGGGGAGGGGGGTGGGGGGGAGGGGGGTGGGGGGGAGGGGCGTGGGGGGGGAGGGGCGTGGGGGGGAGGGGGGGAGGGGCGTGGGGGGGAGGGGCGTGGGAGGGGCGTGGGGGGGAGGGGCGTGGGGGGGAGGGGCGTGGGGGGGAGGGGCGTGGGAGTGGGAGGGGCGTGGGGGGGAGGGGCGTGGGGGGGAGGGGCGTAGGGGGGAGGGGGGTGGGGGGGAGGGGCGTGGGTGGGAGGGGCGTGGGGGGGAGGGGCGTGGGGGGGAGGGGCGTGGGGGGGAGGGGCGCGGGGGAGAGGGGCGTGGGGGGGAGGGGGGGTGGGGGGGAGGGGCGTGGGGGTGGGAGGGGCGTGGGTGGGAGGGGGGTGGGGGGGAGGGGCGTGGGGGGGGAGGGGCGTGGGGGTGGGAGGGGGGTGGGGGGGAGGGGCGTGGGGGGGAGGGGGGGTGGGGGGGAGGGGCGTGGGGGGGGAGGGGCGTGGGGGCGGGAGGGGCGTGGGTGGGAGGGGGGTGGGGGGGAGGGGCGTGGGGGTGGGAGGGGGGTGGGGGGGAGGGGCGTGGAGGGGAGGGGGGGTGGGGGGGAGGGGCGTGGGGGGGAGGGGCGTGGGGGGGAGGGGGGTGGGGTGGGAGGGGGGTGGGGGGGAGGGGCGTGGGGGGGAGGGGCGTGGGGGGGGAGGGGGGTGGGGGGGAGGGGCGTGGGGGGGAGGGGCGTGGGGGGGAGGGGGGTGGGGTGGGAGGGGGGTGGGGGGGGAGGGGCGTCGGGGGGAGGGGCGTGGGGGGGGAGGGGGGTGGGGGGGAGGGGCGTGGGGGGGAGGGGCGTGGGGGGGGAGGGGCGTGAGGGGGAGGGGCGTGGGGGTGGGAGGGGGGTGGGGGGGAGGGGCGTGGGGGGGAGGGGCGTGGGGGTGGGAGGGGGGTGGGGGGGAGGGGCGTGGGGGGGAGGGGCGTGGGGGGGAGGGGCGTGGGGGTGGGAGGGGGGTGGGGGGGAGGGGCGTGGGGGTGGGAGGGGGGTGGGGGGGAGGGGCGTGGGGGGGAGGGGCGTGGGGGTGGGAGGGGGGTGGGGGTGAAAGGGGGGTGGGGGGGAGGGGCGTGAGGGGGAGGGGCGTGGGGGTGGGAGGGGGGTGGGGGGGAGGGGCGTGGGGGGAGGGGCGTGGGGGTGGGAGGGGGGTGGGGGGGAGGGGCGTGGGGGTGGGAGGGGGGTGGGTGGGAGGGGCGTGGGGAGGAGGGGCGTGGGGGGGGAGGGGGGTGGGGGGGAGGGGCGTGGGGGTGGGAGGGGGGGTGGGGGGGAGGGGCGTGGGGGTGGGAGGGGCGTGGGGGGGGAGGGGCGTGGGGGGAGGGGCGTGGGGGGGAGGGGCGTGGGGGTGGGAGGGGGGTGGGTGGGAGGGGCGTGGGGGTGGGAGGGGGGTGGGGGGGGAGGGGCGTGGGGGTGGGAGGGGGGTGGGGGGGAGGGGCGTGGGGGGGAGGGGCGTGGGGGGGGGAGGGGCGTGGGGGGGGAGGGGGGTGGGGGGGGGGGGCGTGGGGGTGGGAGGGGGGTGGGGGGGAGGGGCGTGGGGGGGAGGGGCGTGGGGGGGGAGGGGCGTGGGGGGGAGGGGCGTGGGGGGGAGGGGCGTGGGGGGGAGGGGGGTGGGGTGGGAGGGGGGTGGGGGGGAGGGGCGTGAGGGGGAGGGGCGTGGGGGGGAGGGGCGTGGGGGGGGAGGGGCGTGAGGGGGAGTGGCGTGGGGGGGGAGGGGCGTGGGGGGGGGAGGGGCGTGGGTGGGAGGGGCGTGGGGGGGAGGGGCGTGGGGGGGGGGAGGGGCGTGAGGGGGAGGGGCGTGGGGGGGAGGGGCGTGGGGGGGAGGGGCGTGGGGGGGAGAAGCGTGGGGGGGGAGGGGCGTGGGGGTGGGAGGGGGGTGGGGGGGAGGGGCGTGGGGGTGGGAGGGGGGTGGGGGGGAGGGGCGTGGGGGGGGAGGGGCGTGGGGGGGAGGGGCGTGGGGTGGGAGGGGCGTGGGGGTGGGAGGGGGGTGGGGGGGGGAGGGGAGTGGGGGTGGGAGGGGCGTGGGGGTGGGAGGGGCGTGGGGGGGGGAGGGGCGTGGGGTGGGAGGGGCGTGGGGGGGGGAGGGGCGTGGGGGTGGGAGGGGGGTGGGGGGGAGGGGCGTGGGGGTGGGAGGGGCGTGGGGGTGGGAGGGGCGTGGGGGGGGAGGGGCGTGGGGGGGAGGGGCGTGGGGTGGGAGGGGCGTGGGGGGGGAGGGGCGTGGGGGGGAGGGGGGTGGGGGGGAGGGGCGTGGGGGGGAGGGGCGTGGGGTGGGAGGGGCGTGGGGGGGGGAGGGGCGTGGGGGTGGGAGGGGCGTGGGGGTGGGAGGGGCGTGGGGGGGGAGGGGCGTGGGGGGGAGGGGCGTGGGGGGGAGGGGGGTGGGGGGGAGGGGCGTGGGGTGGGAGGGGCGTGGGGGGGGAGGGGCGTGGGGGGGAGGGGCGTGGGGGGGAGGGGGGTGGGGGGGAGGGGCGTGGGGGTGGGAGGGGCGTGGGGGGGGAGGGGCGTGGGGGGGAGGGGCGTGGGGGGGGAGGGGCGTGGGGGGGAGGGGGGTGGGGGGGAGGGGCGTGGGGTGGGAGGGGCGTGGGGGGGGAGGGGAGTGGGGGTGGGAGGGGCGTGGGGGGGGGAGGGGCGTGGGGGTGGGAGGGGCGTGGGGGGGGAGGGGCGTGGGGTGGGAGGGGCGTGGGGGGGGAGGGGCGTGGGGGGGAGGGGCGTGGGGTGGGAGGGGCGTGGGGTGGGAGGGGCGTGGGGGGGGGAGGGGCGTGGGGGTGGGAGGGGCGTGGGGGTGGGAGGGGCGTGGGGGGGGAGGGGCGTGGGGGGGAGGGGCGTGGGGGGGAGGGGGGTGGGGGGGAGGGGCGTGGGGTGGGAGGGGCGTGGGGGGGGAGGGGCGTGGGGGGGAGGGGCGTGGGGGGGAGGGGGGTGGGGGGGAGGGGCGTGGGGGTGGGAGGGGCGTGGGGGGGGAGGGGCGTGGGGGGGAGGGGCGTGGGGGGGGAGGGGCGTGGGGGGGAGGGGGGTGGGGGGGAGGGGCGTGGGGTGGGAGGGGCGTGGGGGGGGGAGGGGAGTGGGGGTGGGAGGGGCGTGGGGGGGGAGGGGCGTGGGGTGGGAGGGGCGTGGGGGGGGAGGGGCGTGGGGGGGAGGGGCGTGGGGTGGGAGGGGCGTGGGGTGGGAGGGGCGTGGGGGTGGGAGGGGAGTGGGAGTGGGAGGGGGGTGGGGACGTGGGGGGGAGGGGGGTGGGGGGGGTGGGGGTGGGAGGGGTGGGAGGGGGGTGGGGGGGAGGGGGGTGGGGGGGAGGGGCGTGGGGTGGGAGGGGGGTGGGGGGGAGGGGCGTGGGGTGGGAGGGGCGTGGGGGGGGAGGGGCGTGGGGGTGGGAGGGGTGGGAGGGGTGACCACATGAGCCACGTGTCTCTCCTCGTGTGTCACTATGTGTGTGTCTGTGTGTGTGTCTGTGTGTGTGTCTGTGTGTGTGTCTCACTGTGTGTCTGTCTGTGTGTGTGTCTCACTGTGTGTGTGTCACTGTGTGTGTGTGTCTGTGTGTGTGTCTGTGTGTCTCACTGTGTCTTACTGTGTGTCTGTCTGTGTGTCTGTCTGTGTGTCTGTCTGTGTGTCTGTGTGTGTGTCTGTGTGTGTGTCTGTCTGTGTGTCACTGTGTGTGTGTCACTGTGTGTGTCTGTCTGTGTGTCTGTCTGTGTGTCTGTGTGTGTGTCTGTGTGTGTCTCACTGTGTGTATGTCTGTGTGTCTGTGTGTGTGTCTCACTGTGTGTCTGTGTGTCTGTGTGTCTCACTGTGTGTCTGTCTGTGTGTCTGTCTGTGTGTCTGTCTGTGTGTCTGTCTGTGTGTCTGTGTGTGTGTCTGTCTGTGTGTCACTGTGTGTGTGTCTCTGTGTGTGTCACTGTGTGTGTCTGTGTGTCACTGTGTGTGTCTGTGTGTCTCACTGTGTGTCTCACTGTGTGTCTGTCTGTGTGTCTGTCTGTGTGTCTGTGTGTGTGTCTGTGTGTGTGTCACTGTGTGTGTGTCTGTGTGTGTGTCACTGTGTGTGTGTCTGTGTGTGTGTCTGTGTGTGTGTCTGTGTGTGTGTCTGGACGGGCAACATTGTCGTGGGCAGTGCTGTGGGGGGAGGGCCAATGCCCATTGGCCTCTCCCCTCATGGCGTCTGTGACCACCACAGTGGCTAAACGGGGGCTCTGGACGGGTGCGAGGGGCTGGTAACCCCTCCACCTTCAATTAACCACCACTAAACTACGAAGTAAACATAAACCTGTAATTAATAAGCTTGTGCCGGAGGCCCCGGGGGGTCAGGCTTTTATGACGTCTCCTGGCCAAACCCCATTTGGCGGAGCCAGGAGATTGAATTTTAACCCTCGGGGCTCCTCCAGAAACAACGAAAAACCATTGCGGATGGCCACGTGGAATGTTCGAACGCTCACTGCGGAGGAGAGGCTGCCACTCCTCTGTCGGGAGCTGGACCGGTACCGCCTGGATCTCTGTGGCATTCAGGAGGTCCGGTGGACCGGTTCTGGCTCCTGCCACCATGAGGGGTGGACAGTCCTCTACTCGGGGCAGGAGACTGCCAAACAACAGGGTGTGGCTCTTCTTCTGAACAAAAGAATGAAGGGGGCGTGGGAGCGTGGCGGTGAGGTGTGGGAAGCTGTAAGCCCCAGGATACTTTGGGCTCGCCTTCCCATCAACCAGAGGCGAGGAGTGGTGGTCGTGGTTACTTATGCCCCCACCGAAGACGAACATCTGTGGAGGGATGCAGGCAAAGCCGATGAGTCGGACGCTTTCTATGACCTCCTGTCACAGGTGCTGGCTAAAGTGGCCACTCGGGACAGAGTCATCTTGTTGGGTGACTTCAATGCCCGAGTTGGTCATGATACTGGCACCTGGTCTGGAGTGATTGGAAGGCATGGGCCAGATCAGCTCAATAATAACGGTAGGAGGCTGCTAGATTTTTGTGCAGCCCATGGGCTTGTAATTACCAACACGCTCTTCCGGCATCGGCGCATCCACACAACATCATGGATGCATGCCGGGTCCAAGCAAGAACATCTGCTGGACTACGTAGTGACGGACCAGCGGATGCGAGCCCATGTCCTTGACACCAGGACCTACCGTGGAGCTGATCTGCCCTCTGACCATCGACTAGTCATCTGTAAGATGCGCCTGCCATTCTTCCACTCCGGTGGTGGGTGTACACCCAGGATCCCATTCCAACCAAAAGTGGCCTGGTCTAAGTTAGCTGATGAAAGTTGCAAGCGAGAATTTCATCATCGCTTGCAGCTGGGGTTGGCATCGTCCCCCACTCCACCTGATGTCGAGGGTAAATGGGCGAGGTTTAAGACTGTGACTCATGCAGCTGCAATGGCTGCTTTGGGTACGCGGTCCAGACCTCCCCGGGAACCCTGGCTGACGGAGGAGGTGTTCAGGTTAATTGAGAAAAAGCGACAGGCCCACTCTCATCGCCTACAGCATCCCACGTCAGAGAATGAGGAGGTTTACCGCAGTCTTCGCTCGGAGGTTCGGAGAGCCGTGAGGCGCTGTAAGGATGGGTGGTGGTCGCGGGTTGCTGAGGAGATGGAGTCTGCCTCAGTGGCCCGCGATCACAAATCACTATTTAACTCCATCAAAAAAGTAACCTGCAGCGCCACACCTATTACCATAATTAGAGGAAAAAACGGTGATCCAATCTCCGACCCCCAGGAACAGGTTTGCAGATTTGCTGAGCATTTCTGTGAGGTCCTGGGGGAGGGAAAATCTCTCAGCCAGGAAAACATCATGGCACAAAGTGGGGATAACCCTGCTGAGGCTGCGGTGCCTCAAATATTGGAAGAGGTCACCCCCTGTGAGTGGCTGGCTGAGGTACCGGCTGTTGAGGAGGTACTGAGGGCGATCCGGAGTCTGAGACCAGGGAAGGCACCGGGCAGAGATGATCTCCCAGGCGAAATGCTGAGGGAGGGTGGCGTTTGTGCACAGACTGCCCTATATGACATCATAACAACAGTCTGGACCACTGGACGGGTTCCGCAGGACTGGAAGGATGCCCTGGTGGTCCCCCTCTTTAAGAAGGGGGACCGTACCGACTGTAACAACTACAGGGGCATCTCACTCCTCAGTGTGCCGGGTAAGGTCCTGGCAAGGATTATTCAACATCGCCTTGCTAGGCATGCTGAGGAGAGGCTTGCGGAGCCCCAATGTGGTTTCAGGAAAGGGCGGTCCTGCACAGATGCCATATTTTCTGTCCGTCTGCTTCAGCAGAGGTGTAGGGAATTCCAAAAAGACCTACATCTCTGCTTTATTGACCTGGTCAAGGCCTATGATACCATCAGTAGGACTGGGCTCTGGGTTGTTCTTCGTGCTTTCGGAGTCCCTGACCCTCTGCTCACGATCATTAAGGACCTTCATGATGGTGAGCGGGCCCGGGTAAAACTACGTGGCCGGGAGTCGGAGCCTTTCCCTGTACACCTTGGGGTGCGACAGGGATGTCCTCTGGCTCCCACATTATTTAACATCTATTTCGACTGCGTAGTTCGTGAAGCCTTCAATAGCTGTACCGGGGGAATTTCCATTTGGTACAGATATAATGGGAGGCTGATCGACGCCCGGGTGCGATCAAGGGATGGCTCCCTATTGGTCAACCACGTTATGTATGCCGATGATTTGGTAATAGCTGCTCATTCAGAAGAGGAGTTGGAGACGCTGCTGCTGAGACTGGAGCGTGCCACTAAGAGGTGGGGCCTTACCATCAGCCCCACCAAAACTAAGCACCTGCCTGGGTATTTTGTACCATCGGACACTCCACCCCCACAACTCCCAATTGGTGATGGGGCAGTTGTGGAGAGAGTGGAGAGTTTCCCATACCTGGGCAGTGTGCTTATGACCGGCTCCAGTTTATCAGCAGAGGTCTCACTCCGAATCAGTCGAGCGGCAATATCTTTTCATCGGTTGCGTAACGCTGTGTGGAAGCTACCTGGTCTGTCGCTCCGCACGAAGCTTCAGGTCTTCTCGGCCACGGTCATTCCCTCCCTTCTCTACGCTTGCGAAACGTGGACCCCCCTAGTGGAGCATCTTCGCCGGTTGGAAACATTTAGGCTGGCCTGCCTACGATCCATCCTGGGTTTAACCAGGCTGGATTGTGTGAGGAGCTCACAAGTCCTTGAAAGATCTGGGCAAAGTCCCATCAGTGAGCTCCTCCGGCAGGCAAGGCTGCGTTGGCTGGGTCATGTAGCCCGCATGCCCAGCCACCGCATGCCTAAACAGCTTTTGTTCGGCCGGATCGAGGGGGCTAAACGGGCGCGGCACGGGCTAGAGAAGAGATGGAGTGATGTGGTACAGGAGGACGTGGAGCTGAGTGGACTTGCCGATGACTGGTACCAGCGGTGTCAAGATCGGCCTCTGTGGAGGAGGCTCGTGAAGGACGCTACTGGGCAGTTGGAGGCAGTCGCCCTCCAACAACAACGGAGGGCGGAGGAGCGACGCTCACAACAACGAGCGGAGCGACGGGTGGCTAAAGCACAGCAAGTTGGTACAGTAGGGGGCACAGGTGGTGCATCAGCCAGTCATCTCGGTCATCTCGGTCAGTCGACCCGTGGCACCTGGGTCTGCCCCGTGACCTCCTGCCAGCGGGCGTTCGACACTTCACGTGGCCTCAAGGTGCACATGGCCTGGCACAAGCGTCGTGGTGACGTCACCGCCACTTAGTGGCGAATGGCGGTTGTTGTTGTCTGTGTGTGTGTCACTGTGTGTGTGTCTGTGTGTGTGTCTGTCTGTGTGTGTGTCTGTGTGTGTGTCTGTGTGTGTGTCACTGTGTGTGTGTCTGTGTGTGTCTGTGTGTGTGTCTGTGTGTGTGTCTGTGTGTGTGTCTCCGTGTGTCTCACCTGTCCGCGTGTCTCCGTGCCTGGAGAGGGTTTCTGCCACAGCTTCTGAGCCAGAGCCTCCTGCAGCCTCCGCAAGAACTGCACTCCACACACAACATCACCACCATCACCACCATCATCACCATCATCACCATCACCACCATCACCACCATCACCACCATCACCACCACCATCATCACCTCCATCACCACCATCACCACCATCACCTCCATCACCTCCATCATCATCATCACCATCACCACAACTACCCCCACCACGTTGATGGTGGTGGTGATGGTGATGTTGATGATGTTGACGGTGTTGACGGTGGTGATGTTGATGGTGGTGGTGATGATGTTGACGGTGGTGACGGTGGTGATGTTGATGATGTTGATGATGTTGACGATGATGTTGATGATGGTGGTGATGTTGATGGTGATGGTGGTGTTGATGTTGACGATGATGTTGATGTTGACGGTGATGACGATGATGTTGATGGTGGTGGTCGTTGTGGTGGTGGTGGTCGTTGTGGTGGTGGCGGTGGTTGTGGTGGTGGCGATGGTGGTGATGATGATGACGGTAGTGATGATGATGACGGTGGTGGTGATGATGTTGACGGTGGTGACGATGGTGATGTTGATAATATTGATGATGATGAAGGCGGTGGTGGTGGTGATGCTGGTGGTGATGACGGTGATGGTGGTGGCGTTGATGATGATGGTGTTGATGATGGTGAAGGCGGTGGTGGTGATGACAGTGGTGGTGGTGGTGATGGTGATGATGTTGATGATGACGATGTTGACGATGATGTTGATGATGATGTTGATGGTGCTGGTAATATTGATGATGATGAAGGTGTTGACGGTGGTGATGGTGGTGGCGTTGATGATGATGTTGACGGTGGTGGTGGTTGTGGTGATGTTGATGATGATGTTGATGGTGGTTGTGGTGGTGGTTGTGGTGGTGGTGATGGTGGTGATGATGATGACGGTGGTGGTGATGACGGTGGTGGTGATGGTGATGACGGTGATGATGGTGACGGCGGTGGTGGTGATGTTGATGATGATGATGACGGTGGTGGTGGTGATGTTGATGATGATGTTGACGATGTTGACGTTGATGATGTTGACGATGTTGACGATGATGATGGTGATGGTGTTGATGGCGTTGCCGCCACGTCCGCCGTGCCTCAGCGTGGCCGTGCTGCCGGAAGGAGGCCCTCACGGAGTCGTGCCGCCTGCTGCCGTACGGCCCCACGGCGCCCGCCCCCCCCCTCCACTCCGCCCCCAGCCAGACGCAGCAGCAACTTGGGGCTGCTGCACCGTGCAGACAAGAGGGGGAGGGGTGGGGGGGGGTGGGGTTGGGGGGGGTGTGGGGGGGTAGGTGGGGTTGGGGGGGGGGTGTGGGGGGGGTGGGGTTGGGGGGAGGTGTGGGGGGGATGTGGGGGGTGGGGTTGGGGGGTGGGGTTGGGGTTGGGGGGGGTGGGTTGGTGTGGGGGGGGTTGGTGTGTGGGGGGTGGCAGTTGGGGGTGGGAGGGTGAGGGTTAGAAGGTGGGGTTGGGGGGGGGGTGGGGGGTTGGTGTGGGGGTGGGGTTGGGGGGGGTGGGGGGGGGTGTGGGTGGGGGGGGTGTGGGGGGGGGTGGGGGGGGGTGGGGTTGGGAGGGGTGGGTTGGGTGTGGGGGGTGGGGGGGTTGGTGTGGGGGGTGGGGTCGGGGGGGGTGGGAAGGAGGGGTAGGGAGGTGTGAGGGGTGGGGTTGGGGGGGGGGGGTGTGGGTGGGGGGGTGGGGTGGGGGGTGGTGTTGGAGGTGGGAGGGTGAGTGTTGGAAGGTGGGGTGGGGGGTGGGGGGGTGTGGGGGTGGGGTTGGGGGGGGTGGGTTGGGTGTGGGGGGTGGGGGGGGTTGGTGTGGGGGGGTGGCAGTTGGGGGTGGGAGGGTGAGGGTTAGAAGGTGGGGTTGGGGGGGGGTGGGGGGTTGGTGTGGGGGTGGGGGGTTGGTGTGGGGGGTGTGGGTGGGGGGGTGGGGTGGGGGGTGGGGGGGGGGGGAGGGTGGTGTGGGGGGGTGGGGGTGGGTGGGGGTGGGGTTGGGGGGAGTGGGGGGGGTTGGTGTGGGGGTGGGGTTGGGGGGGGGTGGGGGGTTGGTGTGGGGGTGGGGTTGGGGGGGGTGGGGGGGTGGGGGGGGGTGGGGGGGGTGTGGGGGGTGGGGGGGTGGGGGTGGGTGGGGGTGGGGTTGGGGGGGGTGGGGGGGTTGGTGTGGGGGTGGGGTTGGGGGGGGGGGTGTGGGGGGTGGGGGGATGTGGGGGGTGGGGTTGGGGTTGGTCGTGGGTTCTATCCCAGACACTAAGAGATGTTGACGACCTCGCCTGGTACGATGATAACGGTGATGATGATGATGACGGTGATGATGATGACGGTGATGATGATGATGATGACGGTGATGATGATGATGGTGATGATGATGATGATGACGGTGATGATGATGATGACGGTGATGATGATGACGGTGATGATGATGATGACGTTGATGATGATGGTGATGATGATGATGATGACGGTGATGATGATGATGACGGTGAT
>NC_136347.1:3801118-3808618 GCF_964198595.1 Lampetra fluviatilis | reverse complement strand
CTACCGCCTCTCCCAGTCTCTCTCGTACCCTCTCGTTTCCGTCGTAGAGGCGAACTCCGCGCTGTTGGACGATCAGCGTCTCGTTCATCTCCAGGAGGCCGTTCGTCCACACGAAGCGGTCCATTTTTTGTTGATATGGTGGAGGGGAGTCGGTTTTGGGGAAGAAGCCTCGATCATCCGCTACGGCTCGGAAAAAAGACGCCCTAGGTCGCCATCTTACGTAGGGGGGGAGGTGTGACGGCGGACGGGTGGCCATGTTAGGTAGGGATGGTTGTGTTAACGTTTGCAGGCGGCCATGTTAGGTAGGGATTGTTAACTTTCATGACGGCCATGTTAGGTAGGGAAAATTAACTTGGCAGGCGGCCATGTTAGGTAGGAATGGTTAACTTTGCAGGCGGCCATGTTAGGTAGGGATAATTAACTTGGCAGGCGGCCATGTTAGGTAGGGAGGGTTAACTTTGCAGGCGGCCATGTTAGGTAGGGATGGTTAACTTTCAAGGCGGCCATGTTAGGTAGGGAAAATTAACTTGGCAGGCGGTCATGTTAGGTAGGGATGGTTAACTTTGCAGGCGGCCATGTTAGTTAGGGATGGTTAACTTTACAGGCGGCCATGTTAGTTAGGGATGGTTAACTTTGCAGGCGGCCATGTTAGGTAGGGATGGTTAACTTTGCAGGCGGCCATGTTAAGTAGGGACCAATCAACTTCAAGGACAGTGCATATCATTACCATAATCAGAGTTGTTTCTTTTTGTTTGCATTTTGACTGCTTGTGTTGCGGTTATTGCAAACATGATGCCTTGTACAAAGGTGTCAGTATTTGTACCAGTTTAAAGGGTAAAAAACCTATTACTATATTTTGCCACTGCTAAAGGAGATGTCTCATAGTGTAAATGCTTAACCCCGAGCTCTCAATACTCTGATAGTGCGCTGTCTTTGAGTTGTGCGCCTTTTGGCGTCATCTGGTCCAACACCAATGGAGACTAGGCTCTAAGAAAAGCCGTCTTGGGTGTGGACCAATCAACTTCAAGGACAGTGCAAACATTATCAGAGTTGTTTCTTTTTGTTTGCATTTTGACTGCTTGTGTTGCGGTTATTGCAAACACGATGCCTTGTACAAAGGTGTCAGTTTTGTACCAGTTTAAAGGGTAAAAACCTACTACTACATTTTGCCACTGCTAAAGGAGATGTCTCATAGTGTAAATGCTTATCCCCGAGCTCTCAATACTCTGATAGTGACGCTGTCTTTGAGTTGTGCGCCTTTTGGCGTCTTCTGGTCCAACACCAATGGAGACTAGGCTCTAAGAAAAGCTGTCTTGGGTGTGGACCAATCAACTTCAAGGACAGTGCATATCATTATCAGAGTTTTTTTTGTTTGCATTTTGACTGCTTGTGTTGCGGTTATTGCAAACACGATGCCTTGTACAAAGGTGTCAGTTTTGTACCAGTTTAAAGGGTAAAAAACCTACTACTACATTTTGCCACTGCTAAAGGAGATGTCTCATAGTGAAAAAGAACACACAAGTCCAGATCTTCGTCGACGCACTGGTTTATTTCACTTGTACTTCGCATACAACACAGAGACGACAGCGACGACAGCGACGATTCAGCCAAAAGCCCCATCCCCTCATCCCCTGTTAAGCTCCCAGCGTGCCCCAGAGGTCGCAAACGGGTTTTGATTCCTTACCCGTACCCGGCCGCACCAGGGTCGCAAACGGGTACCCGTACCCGGCCGTACCCGTACCCTACCCGTACCCGCCTGGGTACGGGTATCGGGTACCTGCATGCGACCTCTGGGATGAAGCCATGTTGCAGGCGCGGGTGGGTTGATTCTACGAGCTTGAATTGTGAGAAGAGACAAGACGTTGGGAAATGAGTGACAAACGGTGACTCACCAGTGACTCACGGCCTACCCGTACCCGGCCGCACCAGGGTCGCAAACGGGTACCCGTACCCGGCCGTACCCGTACCCTACCCGTACCCTACCCGGCCGGGTACGGGTATCGGGTACCCGATTGCGACCTCTGGGATGAAGCCACGTTGCAGGCGCGGGTGGGTTGATTCTAGGAACTTGAATTGTGAGAAGAGACAAGACGTTGGGAAATGAGTGACAAACGGTGACTCACCCAGTGACTCACGGCCTACCCGTACCCGTCCGCACCAGGGGTCGCAAACGGCTACCCGTACCCAGCCGGGTACCCAGCCGGGTACGGGTTCCCGGTTGCGACCTCTGGCGTGGCCAGGTTACTGCCCTGGCCACCCTCACCCTCCCCTCCTTTTCTGGAACTCTCTAGCGGGTTCTGGGAGCTCCAAGATGGATTTCCCTCAATGACCCTCGGCCAAATTTGTTCACCTTAGCGGACGCACCCCCCCCCTCCCCAGTGTATACCGTCGACCCATCCCTTCTGTGCAGTGGCGGCTCCTGCAAAATCTCTCAGGGGGGGCAAATGTCTGGATGATTGATAAGGTCCACCCATGCAATGAATAAATTAACAGCTTAAGCATGTAAAGGCAACTTCACTTCTTTAATATTAATGTTTCTTTTATTAAAGATTCCACTAGGTGGCGGCAAATTATATTGTTGGATGAAACGTGCTTACGTATGATGACGTAGGCACGTATGATGACGTAGGCACGTTAGGGCGAGCCCTCCCGGAAGCCATAGAGAATGCATTGCAGCGCCCGCCGTTCGAAAAAAAACATCTTTGAATGTAAGTCTACGGGAACACTCGGGGCGATTCTCAGCCGGAGTGAAATCGCCCAAAAAGAGGCGGTGACTCCACAGAACGTAGCATGACGCTGATTGGACTATATCCAGAGGCTGACAGTGACGGCTAGCGTGACTCTGTGGTTGAATGACATTGGTGGTGCGTCGCCCAATCGCCCTAATGAAGAAACCGCCCCTGCTTCTGTGCATACTTCTAGATTTGAAGTTTTCGTGACTGCAAGGATTCATACTCTTTGCTTGTTTCAGTGAAGTTAGTGGCGGCGGCGGTGGTGTTGTGGCGGTGGTGGTGTTTCAAGGTGGTGTTGTGGTGGTGGTGGTGGTTCAAGGTGGTGTTGTGGTGGTGGCGGTGGTGGTTCAACGTGGTGTTGTGGTGGTGGCGGTGGTGGTGGTTCAAGGTGGTGTTGTGGCGGTGGTGGTGGTTCAAGGTGGTGTTGTGGCGGTGGTGGTGGTTCAAGGTGGTGTTGTGGTGGTGGCGGTGGTGGTGGTTCAAGGTGGTGTTGTGGTGGTGGCGGTGGTGGTGGTTCAAGGTGGTGTTGTGGTGGCGGTGGTGGCGGTGGTGGTGGCGGTGGCGGTGGTGGTGGTGTTGGTGGTGGCGACACCGCGCTGGCTGAGCAAGGTGTCCATCTCTCGCTCCAGAGCTGCGTTGGCCCCTCGCAGCCCACGCAGCACCAACGCAGACCACTCAAAGTACTTGTGCACTCGCTCCTCCGTCCATCCTGCACACAGTACACACACAGTACACACACACAGTACACACAGTACACACACACACAGTGCACACACAGTACACACACACAGTACACACACACAGTACACACACAGTACACACAGTACACACACAGTACACACAGTACACACACACAGTACACACAGTACACACAGTACACACACACACAGTGCACACACAGTACACACAGTACACACACAGTACACACAGTACACACACACAGTACACACACACAGTACACACACACAGTACACACAGTACACACACACACAGTGCACACAGTACACACACAGTACACACAGTACACACACAGTACACACAGTACACACACAGTACACACACACGCACAGTACACACACAGTACACACACACAGTACACACAGTACACACACAGTACACACACAGTACACACAGTACACACACACAGTACACACACAGTACACACACAATACACACGCAGTACACACACAGTACACACACAGTACACACAGTACACACAGTACACACACAGTACACACAGTACACACACACAGTACACACACACAGTACACACACACAGTACACACAGTACACACACACAGTACACACACACAGTACACACACACAGTACACACACACACAGTGCACACGCACAGTACACACACAGTACACACACACAGTACACACAGTACACACACAGTACACACACAGTACACACAGTACACACACACAGTACACACACAGTACACACACAGTACACACGCAGTACACACACAGTACACACACAGTACACACACAGTACACACAGTACACACAGTACACACACAGTACACACAGTACACACACAGTACACACAGTACACACACAGTACACACACAGTACACACAGTACACACACACAGTACACACAGTACACACAGTACACACACACAGTACACACACAGTACACACACACAGTACACACAGTACACATACACAGTACACACACACAGTACACACACACACAGTACACACACACAGTACACACACACACAGTACACACACACAGTACACACAGTACACACACACAGTACACACACACAGTACACACACACACAGTACACACACACACAGTACACACACACACAGTACACACACACAGTACACACACACACAGTACACACACACAGTACACACAGTACACACACAGTACACACACACAGTACACACACACACAGTACACACACACACAGTACACACACAGTACACACACACAGTACACACACACACAGTACACACACAGTACACACAGTACACACAAACACAGTACACACACAGTACACACACACAGTAAACACACACAGTACAGTACACACACACAGTACACACACACAGTACACACACACACAGTACACACACACACAGTACACACAGTACACACACACAGTACACACACACAGTACACACAGTACACACACACACAGTACACACACACAGTACACACACACACAGTACACACACACACAGTACACACAGTACACACACACAGTACACACACACAGTACACACACACACAGTACACACACACACAGTACACACACACAGTACACACAGTACACACACACACAGTACACACACACAGTACACACACACACACAGTACACACACACAGTACACACAGCACACACACACAGTACACACACACAGTACACACACACACAGTACACACACACAGTACACACAGTACACACACACAGTACACACACACACAGTACACACACACACAGTACACACACACAGTACACACACACACAGTACACACACACAGTAAACACACACAGTACACACACACACAGTACACACACACAGTACACACACACACAGTACACACACACAGTACACACAGTACACACACACACAGTACACACACAGTACACACACACAGTAAACACACACAGTACACACACACACAGTACACACACACAGTACACACACACACAGTACACACACACACAGTACACACACACAGTACACACACACACAGTACACACACACAGTACACACACACACAGTACACACACACACAGTACACACACACAGTACACACACACACAGTACACACACACACAGTACACACACACAGTACACACACACACAGTACACACACAGTACACACACACAGTAAACACACACAGTACACACACACACAGTACACACACACAGTACACACACACACAGTACACACACACAGTACACACACACAGTACACACACACACAGTACACACACACACAGTACACACACACAGTACACACACACACAGTACACACACACAGTACACACAGTACACACACACACAGTACACACACAGTACACACACACAGTAAACACACACAGTACACACACACACAGTACACACACACAGTACACACACACACAGTACACACACACACAGTACACACACACAGTACACACACACACAGTACACACACACAGTACACACACACAGTACACACACACACAGTACACACACACACAGTACACACACACAGTACACACACACACAGTACACACACACAGTACACACAGTACACACACACACAGTACACACACAGTACACACACACACAGTACACACACACAGTACACACACACACAGTACACACACACAGTACACACACACAGTACACACACACACAGTACACACACACACAGTACACACACACAGTACACACACACACAGTACACACACACAGTACACACAGTACACACACACACAGTACACACACAGTACACACACACAGTAAACACACACAGTACACACACACACAGTACACACACACAGTACACACACACACAGTACACACACACAGTACACACACACACAGTACACACACACAGTACACACAGTACACACACACACAGTACACACACAGTACACACACACAGTACACACACACAGTACACACACACAGTACACACACACAGTAAACACAGTACTCTCCCCGTGCCCCCCCCCCTCACCTTGTCCCCCCCCCCCCCCCAGCTCACCTTGTGGGGTGCACCTGTTGAGGTCTCTCAGGTTGTAGATTTTGTCAGCCAGAGCCACGGACTTGGCCCCGGGGGACAGACTCGGAGCCCGCAACACAGCCTGGGACTTGCGCTCAGCCTGGGGGGGGTGGGGGTGGGGGTGGTGCGGGGGGGTGGTTGGGGTGGGGGGGGGTGGGGGGGGGTGGGGGGTTGGGGGTGGTGGTGGTGGGGGGGAGTGGTGGGGGTGGTGGGGGGTGGTTGGGGTGGGGGTGGGGGTGGGGAGGGGGAGAGTCATGGGGGGGGGGGGGAGTGGTGGGGGTGGTGGGGGGGGTGGGGGTGGTGGGGGGGGTGGCGGGGGGGGAGTGTGTGGGGGTGGTGGGGGGTGGTGGGGGTGGTGGAGGCGGTCGGAGTTGCGGGGGGGGGGGGTGGGGGCGGATGGTGGAGGGGGAAGGGGGTGGGGGTGGGGGTGGGGGGGGTGGAGGGGGGGGGGGTGGGGGCGGATGGTGGAGGGGGAAGGGGGTGGGGGTGGGGGTGCGGGGGGTGGCGGGGGGGGAGTGGTGGGGGTGGTGGGGGTGGTGGGGGGGGTGGAGGGGGGGGAGTGGTGGGGGTGGTGGGGGTGGTGGGGGTGGTGGAGGCGGTCGGAGTTGCGGGGGGGGTGGGGGCGGGTGGTGGAGGGGGGGGGTGGTGGTGGGGGTGGTGGAGGGGGGGGGGGTGGTGGTGGGGGTGGTGGGGGTGGTGGGGGTGGTGGTGGGGGTGGTGGGGGTGGTGGGAGGGGTAGGGGGGTGGGGGGGTGGGGGTGGTTTTAGTGGTGGGTGTGGTGGGGGGGGTGGGGGCGGTGGGGGTGGTGGGGGGGGTGGTTGTGGTGGTGGGGGTGGTGGGGGGGGTGGGGGCGGTGGGGGTGGTGGGGGGGGTGGTTGTGGTGGTGGGGGTGGTGGGGGCGGTGGGGGCGGTGGGGGTGGTGGGGGGGGTGGTTGTGGTGGTGGGGGGGGTGGTGGGGGGGGTGGGGGGGGGTGGTGGAGGTGGTTGGGATGGTGGTGGGGGGGAGAGTAGTGGGGGGGGGGGG
>NC_136347.1:3766118-3796118 GCF_964198595.1 Lampetra fluviatilis | reverse complement strand
GATGGTGATGGCACAGATAGACACACACACAGACACCACACACACACACAGACACCACGCACACAGACACACAGACGCACACACACACAAACACACACACACACACACAAACACACAGGCAGACACACAGACAAATACACACAGACACACACATAGACACAAACACAGACAAAGAACCCCCGTATAGCCTTACCAGACTGTTGGGGCAAGTGCTGCTAGCGATTGACCCACACACACAGACACCCACACACACAGACACCCTCACACACAGACACACACACAGACACACACACAGACACCCACACACACACAGACACACATAGATACACACACAGACACCCACAGACACACACACACACACAGACACACACACACACAGACACACACACAGACACACACACACAGACAAAGATCCCCCGTATAGCCTTACCAGACTGTTGGGGCAAGTGCTGCTAGCGATTGACCCTCACACACTTCCGGTTGACGTCACTCAACGGAGGCGCTTAACCGGACTACGGGTTTCAAAACCCCTCCGGCGTTGACGCCCCCACCACCGGCAACCCTCCAATGGGAACCGAGTAAATGGGAGGGGCGTGTCTGTAAATGCTACTACGGATAGGCGTAGGCGCAACCCAGCCGGCAAAGTGATGGGTTGCCTAGCAACGGCTGCCTAAATTACTAAACTATTAAAACTAAATTGTTTAAGGAAATTATCAACTAATTTTTATGAATTTATTTTGTATCAGACCCATAGACTCATCACACAGAGACCCATAGACTCACACAGAGACCCACAGACTCATCACACAGAGACCCATAGACTCATCACACAGAGACCCACAGACTCATCACACAGAGAGCCATAGACTCACCACACAGAGACCCATAGACTCATCACACAGAGACCCATAGACTCACACAGAGACCCACAGACTCATCACACAGAGACCCACAGACTCATCACACAGAGACCCATAGACTCACACAGAGACCCATAGACTCATCACACAGAGACCCATAGACTCACCACACAGACACCCATCGACTCATCACACAGAGACCCATAGACTCACACAGAGACCCATCGACTCATCACACAGAGACCCACAGACTCATCACACAGAGACCCATAGACTCATCACACAGAGACCCATAGACTCACACAGAGACCCACAGACTCATCACACAGAGACCCATAGACTCACACAGAGACCCACAGACTCATCACACAGAGACCCATAGACTCATCACACAGAGACCCATCGACTCATCACACAGAGACCCATAGACTCACCACACAGAGACCCATAGACTCACCACACAGAGACCCATAGACTCACTACACAGAGACCCATAGACTCACACAGAGAGCCATAGACTCACCACACAGAGAGCCATAGACTCACAACACAGAGAGCCATAGACTCAACACACAGAGACCCATAGACTCACACAGAGAGCCATAGACTCACCACACAGAGAGCCATAGACTCACAACACAGAGAGCCATAGACTCAACACACAGAGACCCATAGACTCACACAGAGAGCCATAGACTCACCACACAGAGAGCCATAGACTCATCA
The DNA here is from genome assembly GCF_964198595.1 of Lampetra fluviatilis. Taxonomy (NCBI): domain Eukaryota; kingdom Metazoa; phylum Chordata; class Hyperoartia; order Petromyzontiformes; family Petromyzontidae; genus Lampetra; species Lampetra fluviatilis. The sequence goes on along the minus strand of NC_136347.1, from coordinate 3,794,532 downwards.
CACAGAGACCCATAGACTCACACAGAGAGCCATAGACTCACCACACAGAGAGCCATAGACTCACAACACAGAGAGCCATAGACTCAACACACAGAGAGCCATAGACTCATCACACAGAGAGCCATAGACTCACCACACAGAGAGCCATAGACTCACCACACAGAGACCCATAGACTCACCACACAGAGACCCATAGACTCACCACACAGAGACCCATAGACTCACCACACAGAGACCCATAGACTCATCACACAGAGGAAGAACCCACGACTTCCTGTGTACCAGGCGAGGTAGTCAACATCTCTCAGGGTCTGGGATTGAACCCACGACCTCCTGTGCACCAGGCGAGGTAGTCAACATCTCTCAGTGTCTGGGATTGAACCCACGACCTCCTGTGCACCAGGCGAGGTAGTCAACATCTCTCAGTGTCTGGGATTGAACCCACGACCTCCTGTGCACAAGGCGAGGTAGTCAACATCTCTCAGTGTCTGGGATTGAACCCACGACCTCCTGTGTACCAGGCGAGGTAGTCAACATCTCTCAAGGTCTGGGATTGAACCCACGACCTCCTGTGCACCAGGCGAGGTAGTCAACATCTCTCAGTGTCTGGGATTGAACCCACGACCTCCTGTGTACCAGGCGAGGTAGTCAACATCTCTCAGTGTCTGGGATTGAACCCACGACCTCCTGTGCACCAGGCGAGGTAGTCAACATCTCTCAGTGTCTGGGATTGAACCCACGACCTCCTGTGTACCAGGCGAGGTAGTCAACATCTCTCAAGGTCTGGGATTGAACCCACGACCTCCTGTGCACCAGGCGAGGTAGTCAACATCTCTCAGTGTCTGGGATTGAACCCACGACCTCCTGTGTACCAGGCGAGGTAGTCAACATCTCTCAGTGTCTGGGATTGAACCCACAACCTCCTGTGCACCAGGCGAGGTAGTCAACATCTCTCAGTGTCTGGGATTGAACCCACGACCTCCTGTGCACCAGGCGAGGTAGTCAACATCTCTCAGTGTCTGGGATTGAACCCACGACCTCCTGTGCACCAGGCGAGGTAGTCAACATCTCTCAGTGTCTGGGATTGAACCCACGACCTCCTGTGTACCAGGCGAGGTAGTCAACATCTCTCAGTGTCTGGGATTGAACCCACGACCTCCTGCGCACCAGGCGAGGTAGTCAACATCTCTGAGTGTCTGGGATTGAACCCACGACCTCCTGTGTACCAGGCGAGGTAGTCAACATCTCTCAGTGTCTGGGATTGAACCCACGACCTCCTGTGTACCAGGCGAGGTAGTCAACATCTCTCAAGGTCTGGGATTGAACCCACGACCTCCTGTGCACCAGGCGAGGTAGTCAACATCTCTCAGTGTCTGGGATTGAACCCACGACCTCCTGTGCACCAGGCGAGGTAGTCAACATCTCTCAGTGTCTGGGATTGAACCCACGACCTCCTGCGCACCAGGCGAGGTAGTCAACATCTCTCAGTGTCTGGGATTGAACCCACGACCTCCTGTGCACCAGGCGAGGTAGTCAACATCTCTCAGTGTCTGGGATTGAACCCACGACCTCCTGTGCACCAGGCGAGGTAGTCAACATCTCTCAGTGTCTGAGATAGAACCCACGACCTCCTGCGTACCAGGCGAGGTAGTCAACATCTCTCAGTGTGTGGGATTGAACCCACGACCTCCTGTGTACCAGGCGAGGTAGTCAACATCTCTCAGGGTCTGGGATTGAACCCACGACCTCCTGTGCACCAGGCGAGGTAGTCAACATCTCTCAGTGTCTGGGATTGAACCCACGACCTCCTGTGTACCAGGCGAGGTAGTCAACATCTCTCAGGGTCTGGGATTGAACCCACGACCTCCTGTGCACCAGGCGAGGTAGTCAACATCTCTCAGTGTCTGGGATTGAACCCACGACCTCCTGTGCACCAGGCGAGGTAGTCAACATCTCTCAGTGTCTGGGATAGAACCCACGACCTCCTGCGTACCAGGCGAGGTAGTCAACATCTCTCAGTGTCTGAGATAGAACCCACGACCTCCTGTGCACCAGGCGAGGTAGTCAACATCTCCTGGCTTCGGCTGATGCTATGTTTAGGTTCGCAGCGCCACCCAGTGGCCGAGCGGGCGATGTGACCGGGTCTGAGTCTTCCGCGGGGAATTCCCAGAGCGTGGAAAGTCTCTCAATCTGTGACTCTCTCTCATTCCCTCTCTCAACTTGCTCAGTCAAAGCTTGGGACTCGTTCGTGTCGTTATCCATCACCTCCATCACCACCTTCACCATCACCACCTCCATCACCACCTCCACCATCACCACCTCCATCACCACCTCCATCACCACCTCCTCCTCCACCTCCTCCACTACCTCCTCCAGTTGTACCAGAAAAGGTGTTCTTCGTGGTGAGTGGGTGAGTGTGTTGTTGTTGGGGTGAGTGGGTGAGTGGGTGAGTGTGTTGTTGTTGGGGTGAGTGGGTGAGTGTGTTGTTGTTGGGGTGAGTGGGTGAGTGGGTGAGTGTGTTGTTGTTGGGGTGAGTGGGTGAGTGTGTTGTTGTTGGGGTGAGTGGGTGAGTGGGTGAGTGTGTTGTTGTTGGGGTGAGTGGGTGAGTGTGTTGTTGGGGTGAGTGGGTGAGTGGGTGAGTGTGTTGTTGTTGGGGTGAGTGGGTGAGTGTGTTGTTGTTGGGGTGAGTGGGTGAGTGGGTGAGTGTGTTGTTGTTGGGGTGAGTGGGTGAGTGTGTTGTTGTTGGGGTGAGTGGGTGAGTGGGTGAGTGTGTTGTTGTTGGGGTGAGTGGGTGAGTGTGTTGTTGGGGTGAGTGGGTGAGTGTGTTGTTGGGGTGAGTGTGTTGTTGTTGGGGTGAGTGGGTGAGTGTGTTGTTGTTGGGGTGAGTGGGTGAGTGTGTTGTTGTTGGGGTGAGTGGGTGAGTGTGTTGTTGTTGGGGTGAGTGGGTGAGTGTGTTGTTGTTGGGGTGAGTGGGTGAGTGGGTGAGTGTGTTGTTGTTGGGGTGAGTGGGTGAGTGTGTTGTTGTTGGGGTGAGTGGGTGAGTGTGTTGTTGTTGGGGTGAGTGGGTGAGTGGGTGAGTGTGTTGTTGTTGGGGTGAGTGGGTGAGTGTGTTGTTGTTGGGGTGAGTGGGTGAGTGGGTGAGTGTGTTGTTGTTGGGGTGAGTGGGTGAGTGTGTTGTTGTTGGGGTGAGTGTGTTGTTGTTGGGGTGAGTGGGTGAGTGTGTTGTTGTTGGGGTGAGTGTGTTGTTGTTGGGGTGAGTGGGTGAGTGTGTTGTTGTTGGGGTGAGTGGGTGAGTGTGTTGTTGTTGGGGTGAGTGTGTTGTTGTTGGGGTGAGTGGGTGAGTGTGTTGTTGTTGGGGTGAGTGTGTTGTTGTTGGGGTGAGTGGGTGAGTGTGTTGTTGTTGGGGTGAGTGGGTGAGTGGGTGAATGTGTTGTTGTTGGGGTGAGTGGGTGAGTGTGTTGTTGGGGTGAGTGGGTGAGTGTGTTGTTGGGGTGAGTGTGTTGTTGTTGGGGTGAGTGGGTGAGTGTGTTGTTGTTGGGGTGAGTGGGTGAGTGGGTGAGTGTGTTGTTGTTGGGGTGAGTGGGTGAGTGTGTTGTTGTTGGGGTGAGTGGGTGAGTGGGTGAGTGTGTTGTTGTTGGGGTGAGTGGGTGAGTGTGTTGTTGTTGGGGTGAGTGGGTGAGTGTGTTGTTGTTGGGGTGAGTGGGTGAGTGGGTGAGTGTGTTGTTGTTGGGGTGAGTGGGTGAGTGTGTTGTTGGGGTGAGTGGGTGAGTGTGTTGTTGTTGGGGTGAGTGTGTTGTTGTTGGGGTGAGTGGGTGAGTGTGTTGTTGTTGGGGTGAGTGGGTGAGTGGGTGAGTGTGTTGTTGTTGGGGTGAGTGGGTGAGTGTGTTGTTGTTGGGGTGAGTGGGTGAGTGGGTGAGTGTGTTGTTGTTGGGGTGAGTGGGTGAGTGTGTTGTTGTTGGGGTGAGTGTGTTGTTGTTGGGGTGAGTGGGTGAGTGTGTTGTTGTTGGGGTGAGTGTGTTGTTGTTGGGGTGAGTGGGTGAGTGTGTTGTTGTTGGGTGAGTGTGTTGGGGTGAGTGGGTGAGTGTGTTGTTGTTGGGGTGAGTGGGTGAGTGTGTTGTTGTTGGGGTGAGTGGGTGAGTGTGTTGTTGTTGGGGTGAGTGGGTGAGTGTGTTGTTGTTGGGGTGAGTGGGTGAGTGTGTTGTTGGGGTGAGTGGGTGAGTGTGTTGTTGTTGGGTGAGTGTGTTGGGGTGAGTGGGTGAGTGTGTTGTTGTTGGGGTGAGTGGGTGAGTGTGTTGTTGTTGGGGTGAGTGGGTGAGTGTGTTGTTGTTGGGGTGAGTGGGTGAGTGTGTTGTTGTTGGGTGAGTGTGTTGGGGTGAGTGTGTTGTTGTTGGGGTGAGTGGATGAGTGTGTTGTTGGGGTGAGTGGGTGAGTGTGTTGTTGGGGTGAGTGGGTGAGTGTGTTGTTGTTGGGGTGAGTGGGTGAGTGTGTTGTTGGGGTGAGTGGGTGAGTGGGTGAGTGTGTTGTTGTTGGGGTGAGTGGGTGAGTGTGTTGTTGTTGGGGTGAGTGGGTGAGTGTGTTGTTGGGGTGAGTGGGTGAGTGGGTGAGTGTGTTGTTGTTGGGGTGAGTGGGTGAGTGTGTTGTTGTTGGGGTGAGTGGGTGAGTGTGTTGTTGTTATTGGGGTGAGTGAGAGAGCGAGCGAGAGAGCGAGCGAGAGGTGGGGGTTTACATAAAGCAAAGCTATAAAAAAATAAATTACGAAATGATGAACGAAGCAAAGTGCCGACTACACCGAGCATCTTCTTGTTTGCTCTGATCATTTAAAAAGAAAATAGACCTAGCATGGGAGACGATTACCCACAATCCTGCAGCGAGAGAGCGAGAGAGGAGAACAATTGGCTCAGTTGTGATCACGTGACGCTCGGCATTGCAAGATCTCGCTCGTTTATCAAGTAAACTTTTATCAAACATTTTTTGGTCGTCTTGCAAAACACTCGCAGACCAAGTGACTCGCAATCCAAGGTTTTACTGTATATCGATGTAATGACCGTAATTAAGAAACTACTCGCCGCAAGCCAATGTTGCAGCCTAACGGCTATTCAAAATGTAGGCTGAGGTCACCGATTGGTGCAGAGAGGCCTTTGGCCTTGATTGTTTCTCGAACGACGATTTGGCGGAAAAGTTTTTGAACGACGATTTGGTGAAAATTTTTCGAACGACGATTTGGCAAGCAAGTTTTGCGAATGCCGATTTGGCGGGAAAGTTTTCGAACGACGATTTGGCGGGAAAGTTTCCGAACGACGATTTGGCGGGAAAGTTTTTGAACGACGATTTGGTGGAAATTTTTCGAACGACGATTTGGCAAGCAAGTTTTGCGAATGCCGATTTGGCGGGAAAGTTTTCGAAGGACGCTTCGGCAGGAAGGTTTTCGAATGCCGATTTGGCGGGAAAGTGTTTGAAGGACGCTTCGGCAGGAAGGTTTTCGAATGCAGATTTGGCGGGAAAGTGTTCGAAGGACGCTTCGGCAGGAAGGTTTTCGAATGCAGATTTGGCGGGAAAGTGTTCGAAGGACGCTTCGGCAGGAAGGTTTTCGAATGCCGATTTGGCGGGAAAGTTTTCGAAGGACGCTTCGGCAGGAAGGTTTTCGAATGCCGATTTGGCGGGAAAGTTTTCGAAAGGACGCTTCGGCAGGAAGGTTTCCGAATGCCGATTTGGCGGGAAAGTTTTCGAAAGGACGCTTCGGCAGGAAGGTTTCCGAATGCCGATTTGGCGGGAAAGTGTTCGAAGGACGCTTCGGCAGGAACGTTTTCGAATGCCGATTTGGCGGGAAAGTTTTCGAAAGGACGCTTCGGCAGGAATGTTTTCGAATGCCGATTTGGCGGGAAAGTTTTCGAACGACGATTCCGCGGGAAAGTTTTGGAACGACACTTTGGCGGGAAAGTTTTCGAACGATGATTTGGCGGGAAAGTTTTGAACGACGATTTGGCGGGAAACCCGGAGGTGACGGCCGGGAGCCGTTTGGATGGGGCACGACAGGGATTTGGATGGGGAGAAACGATACCCGGCTACCCGTACCCGGCCGGATACGGGTAGGCCGTGAGTCACTGGTGAGTCACCGTTTGTCACTCATTTCCCAACGTCTTGTCTCTTCTCACAATTCAAGTTCCTAGAATCAACCCACCCGCGCCTGCAACATGGCTTCATCCCAGAGGTCGCAATCGGCTACCCGTACCCTACCCGATACCCGGCCGGGTACGGGTAGGGTACGCGTAGAGTACTGGTACGGGTACCCGTTTGCGACCCTGGTGCGGCCGGTTACGGGTACGGGTAAGGAATCAAAACCCGTTTGCGACCTCTGGTTCAGAGGGAAGGGGACGAATGTCAATGGCAGCCAAGAAGGGCTCCCCGGGGGGGGGGGGGGGCGGGGGCTCACGAAGTCACAGCAACAAACGATGCGGTAAGTCAAACAAAACGTCCAAGGGAAAGTGGGGCGTGCAAATCACGAGGACGACGATTGCTGACGACGACAAACTCCGTTTTTAAATTTTTTTACTTCACCAGGTGAAGCCCCCGAGAGATGCCACCGCCACCGCCACTGCTTCTCCACCGCGTCCGGCAGCTGCTCCCGTTCCCGCTGCTGCTGCTGCTGCTGCTACTCGTGGCAATCACCGAGATCAACGCGGACGCGGACGCGTGCCCTGAGAAGTGCATCTGCTACGAGTCGACGGCGGACTGCTCCTTCCGGGGCCTCCGCTCGCTCCCCCTCGGGCCCGGCGGGATTTTGCCCGACGTCGAGTGGCTCCGCCTGGACTTCAACGAGCTGCAGGTGTGGCCGGGGCTTCCCGACCTGGGACCCTCCTCCTCCGACGACGTGGGGCCCTCCGATGTGGGGCCCTCCTCTGACGTGGGGCTCTCCTCCGACGTGGGACCCTCCTCCGACGTGGGACCCTCCTCCGACGTGGGACCCTCCTCCGACGTGGGACCCTCCTCCAATGTGGGGCCCTCCTCCGACGTGGGGCCCTCCTCCGACGTGGGGCTCTCCTCCTCCTCCGACGTGGGGCCCTCCACCTCCTCCGCCACCTCCGACACCTCCGCCACCTCCACCCGCCGCAGGCCCCGCCGTCTCCGACGCCTGTGCCTCAACAACAACGAGATCGTGGCGATCGCGCGGGGAGCCTTCGACGGGACGCCGCTCCTGGAGACGCTGTCCCTGCACGCCAACCGGATCGGCGTCGTGCCGGACGGCGCCTTCGACGGCCTCCCCCGCCTGGCGCTCGTCCGCCTGCACGACAACCCCTGGGACTGCGGCCGCCCCGGGGTCGACTACCTGAGCCGCTGGATACGGCTGCACGGGGAGCGCACGATGGACGACTTCTACGAGGTGCGATGCAACGTCGGGGGGGGCGGCGGCCGGCTGGTCAAGGACGTCAGCGTGGAGGGGGCGGAGGAGGTGGTGGAGCAGGAGGTGGATGTGGTGGTGGTGAAGAAGGTGGATGTGGTGGTGGTGAAGAAGGTGGAGGGGGTGGAGCGTCGCTCCGACGCGGGGAACGGGGGAGTGGCTTTGGCAGCGCGGAGGGACCCAGTCGCCTCTCGCCGCGTGCTCACCATCGCCGCCCTGGTGGTGTGGAGCGCCCAGTGAGATGCTCTCTCCTTAGACCTCTCTCTCTCACTCCACTCCACTCTCTCCCTACTCATCTCACTTCACTCTCCTCCACGCTCTCTCCTTAGACCTCTCTCTCTCACTCCACTCTCTCCCTACTCATCTCACTCCACTCTCATCTCACTCCACTCCACGCTCTCTCCTTAGCTCTCTCTCTCATCTCACTCCACTCTCATCTCACTCCACTCTCATCTCACTCCACTCTCCTTAGACCTCTCTCTCTCACTCCACTCTCTCCCTACTCATCTCACTCCACTCTCATCTCACTCCACTCCACGCTCTCTCCTTAGCTCTCTCTCTCATCTCACTCCACTCTCCTTAGACCTCTCTCATCTCACTCCACTCCACTCTCATCTCACTCCACTCTCCTTAGCTCTCTCTCTCATCTCACTCCACTCTCATCTCACTCCACTCTCATCTCACTCCACTCCACTCTCATCTCACTCCACTCTCCTTAGCTCTCTCTCTCATCTCACTCCACTCTCATCTCACTCCACTCTCTCCCTACTCATCTCACTCCACTCTCATCTCACTCCACTCTCCTTAGACCTCTCTCTCTCACTCCACTCTCTCCCTACTCATCTCACTCCACTCCACGCTCTCTCCTTAGCTCTCTCTCTCATCTCACTCCACTCCACTCTCATCTCACTCCACTCTCCTTAGCTCTCTCTCAAGAGTGCCCCAAACACAGTGCTCTACACGTGCTGTGTCAAGGCGCTCTACACGTGGCTGTGTCAAGGCGCTCTACACGTGGCTGTGTCAAGGCGCTCTACACGTGCTGTGTCAAGGCGCTCTACACGTGGCTGTGTCAAGGCGCTCTACACGTGCTGTGTCAAGGCGCTCTACACGTGGCTGTGTCAAGGCGCTCTACACGTGGCTGTGTCAAGGCGCTCTACACGTGCTGTGTCAAGGCGCTCTACACGTGCTGTGTCAAGGCGCTCTACACGTGCTGTGTCAAGGCGCTCTACACGTGGCTGTGTCAAGGCGCTTTACACGTGGCTGTGTCAAGGCGCTCTACACGTGGCTGTGTCAAGGCGCTCTACACGTGCTGTGTCAAGGCGCTCTACACGTGGCTGTGTCAAGGCGCTCTACACGTGGCTGTGTCAAGGCGCTCTACACGTGCTGTGTCAAGGCACTCTACACGTGGCTGTGTCAAGGCGCTCTACACGTGGCTGTGTCAAGGCGCTCTACACGTGCTGTGTCAAGGCGCTCTACACGTGGCTGTGTCAAGGCGCTCTACACGTGCTGTGTCAAGGCACTCTACACGTGGCTGTGTCAAGGCGCTCTACACGTGACTGTGTCAAGGCGCTCTACACGTGGCTGTGTCAAGGCGCTCTACACGTGGCTGTGTCAAGGCGCTCTACACGTGCTGTGTCAAGGCGCTCTACACGTGGCTGTGTCAAGGCGCTCTACACGTGGCTGTGTCAAGGCGCTCTACACGTGGCTGTGTCAAGGCGCTCTACACGTGGCTGTGTCAAGGCGCTCTACACGTGCTGTGTCAAGGCGCTCTACACGTGGCTGTGTCAAGGCGCTCTACACGTGACTGTGTCAAGGCGCTCTACACGTGGCTGTGTCAAGGCGCTCTACACGTGGCTGTGTCAAGGCGCTCTACACGTGCTGTGTCAAGGCGCTCTACACGTGGCTGTGTCAAGGCGCTCTACACGTGGCTGTGTCAAGGCGCTCTACACGTGGCTGTGTCAAGGCGCTCTACACGTGGCTGTGTCAAGGCGCTCTACACGTGCTGTGTCAAGGCGCTCTACACGTGGCTGTGTCAAGGCGCTCTACACGTGCTGTGTCAAGGCGCTCTACACGTGGCTGTGTCAAGGCGCTCTACACGTGCTGTGTCAAGGCGCTCTACACGTGCTGTGTCAAGGCGCTCTACACGTGCTGTGTCAAGGCGCTCTACACGTGCTGTGTCAAGGCGCTCTACACGTGGCTGTGTCAAGGCGCTCTACACGTGGCTGTGTCAAGGCGCTCTACACGTGGCTGTGTCAAGGCGCTCTACACGTGCTGTGTCAAGGCGCTCTACACGTGGCTGTGTCAAGGCGCTCTACACGTGCTGTGTCAAGGCGCTCTACACGTGGCTGTGTCAAGGCGCTCTACACGTGCTGTGTCAAGGCGCTCTACACGTGCTGTGTCAAGGCGCTCTACACGTGCTGTGTCAAGGCGCTCTACACGTGCTGTGTCAAGGCGCTCTACACGTGGCTGTGTCAAGGCGCTCTACACGTGGCTGTGTCAAGGCGCTCTACACGTGGCTGTGTCAAGGCGCTCTACACGTGCTGTGTCAAGGCGCTCTACACGTGCTGTGTCAAGGCGCTCTACACGTGGCTGTGTCAAGGCGCTCTACACGTGCTGTGTCAAGGCGCTCTACACGTGCTGTGTCAAGGCGCTCTACACGTGGCTGCGTCAAGGCGCTCTACACGTGGCTGTGTCATGGCGCTCTACACGTGGCTGTGTCAAGGCGCTCTACACGTGGCTGTGTCAAGGCGCTCTACACGTGCTGTGTCAAGGCGCTCTACACGTGCTGTGTCAAGGCGCTCTACACGTGGCTGTGTCAAGGCGATACATTCCCGGGACGTAGCCGACCTACCGGACACAAAATGGAGAGACCATTTCTCTCCCCTCATTGCAGCCGCCCCTCAGTGGAAACAAATGTACAAGTCTCCCCTGTAGCCAAACGCTGCGGTGACCTCCAGTGGAGGTCGGCACACTGCACGTTGCCATCGGCCGTGTGGCTCAGCCGAATCTCGCCAGGGGTAACAGACTTGTGCATTTCCTGCGGTGCCAGGGAGGATCTGCCCCACCAATACTTACACTGCCAGCGGCTCAAGCCAATGTTCCGCCTTTTGGGGGACATCTTCAGGAAACTGGGGGTGCCTTTCTACAACAGCAGCTTCGTATACGGAGTGCCTTACCTGGCAAACAAGCGCCATGACCTCGCCAACTTCGCCTGCGCGCAAGCGAAGATGGCGGTGTACAGAACGAGGAAAAAGATGCTGGAGGGTGACACTGACGGCTGCTCTGTGCTTCTTCCGGTGTACAGGGGCCTGCTTAAGGCGTGGCTCCGGCTGGAGCACGCCATGTACCACACACACGTCGGTGATGTGCACGTATTCTTCGAACGCTGGGGAGCCGGAAAGGCCCTCTGCACCAGCGTGGACGGCACCCTCGTGTTCACTTTCTGAAGCGCTCGCTCGTCACCGTGGCGTGCGCGATGACACCGCAACCACGTGACTTTTTCTTTTGTGTTGTGTGCGGTGCTTTCAGCACCACAGCACGTGGATTTGTAACGATTATGTAACGTTTGTTTTTTTTTCGGTTGCTGCTGACTGGGTTTCGTATTGGAGTCGCCTCCGATGCTTTTGCTGCTGGCGGCAATAAAAGTTGTTTAAAAGTCAAAAGTCTCTCTCACTCCACTCTCTCCCTACTCATCTCAATTCACTCCACGCTCTCTCCTTACCTCTCTCTCATCTCACTCCACTCTCATCTCACTCCACTCTCCTTAGACCTCTCTCTCTCTCTCTCATCTCACTCCACTCTCTCCCTACTCATCTCAATTCACTCCACGCTCTCTCCTTAGCTCTCTCTCTCATCTCACTCCACTCTCCTTAGACCTCTCTCATCTCACTCCACTCCACTCTCATCTCACTCCACTCTCCTTAGATCTCTCTCCCTCTCATCTCACTCCCCTCCACGCACTCTCCTGTCTCTCGTCTCACTCTACTCACATAATTCGGCCTGGAGCCTAAACCCAGGATGGATCGTAGACAGGTTAGGCTAAATGTTTCTATGATGTTTTATTAGGTTTGTCCACGTTTCGCAATTGGAGAAAAGGGCATGGCCATACGATCCCTTCTCTACTCATCCACTCACTCACCTACTCACTGATTCACTCACACACCCACACACTCACTCACGGATCCACTCACACTCACTCACCCACACACTCACTCATCCACTCACCCACTCACTGATCCACTCACACACCCACCCACTCACTCACCCACTCATTCACTCACCCACACACTCACCTACTCACACACTCATTGATGCACTCACACACCCACACACTCACTCACTCATCCACTCACACACTCACCTACTCATTGATGCACTCACTCACCCACCCACTCACTCACCCACTCACTCACCCACACACTCACTCATCCACTCACCTACTCACTCACGGATCCACTCACTCACCCACACACTCACTCATCCACTCACCTACTCACTCACGGATCCACTCACTCACCCACACACTCACTCATCCACTCACACACTCACCCACCCACTCACTCATCCACTCATCCACTCACCTACTCATTGATGCACTCACACACCCACCCACTCACTCACCCACGCATTCACTCACTCACACTCACTCACCCAATCACTCATATACTCATTGATCCACTCACACACCCACCCACTCACTCACCCACTCATTCACTCACATACTCACCCACCCACCCACTCACACACCCACACACTCACTCACCCACTCATTCACTCACATACTCATTCACTCACATACTCATTCACTCACATACTCACCCACCCACTCACTCACCTACTTACTGATCCACTCACACACCCACTCATCCACTCACACACCCACACACTCACTCACACACACAATCACCCACTCATCCACTCACTCAATCACCCACTCACCCACTCACACACCCACTCACCCACTCACACACACAATCACCCACTCACCCACTCACACACCCACTCACACACACAATCACCCACTCACACACCCACCCACTCACTCACACACACAATCACCCACTCACACACCCACCCAATCACCCACTCACACACACAATCACCCACTCACCCACTCACACACCCACTCACACACACAATCACCCACTCACACACCCACTCACTCGCTGATCCATTCATTCGCTCACGGACACATCTCACTCACCCACTTGCTCACCCACTCCCTCACTCACCCACTCAGTCATCCACTTACTCACCCACTTACTCACCCACTCTCTCGCTCACTGACCAACTCAGACATTCACTTCCTCACCTGTTCACACGCTCACCCACTCACTCACCCACCCACTCATCCACTCACACACTCACTCACCCACCCACTCATCCACTCACACACTCACTCACCCACTCACTCACCCACCCACTCAATCACTCACACACTCACTCACCCACTCACTCAATCACTCACACACTCACTCACCCACTCACTCACCCACCCACACACTCACTCACCCACTCACTCACCCACCCACTCATCCACTCACACACTCACTCACCCACTCACTCACCCACCCACACACTCACTCACCCACTCACTCACCCACCCACTCAATCACTCACACACTCACTCACCCACTCACTCAATCACTCACACACTCACTCACCCACTCACTCACCCACCCACACACTCACTCACCCACTCACTCACCCACCCACTCATCCACTCACACACTCACTCACCCACTCACTCACCCACCCACTCATCCACTCACACACTCACTCACACACTCACTCACCCACCCACTCAATCACTCACATTCCCAAACAGCTGAAACTTGACCGCAATGCAAGTCGTAACCTAATGAAGAACAGACGCTCTTCCCCCCTCTAACCCAGCAGCTTAAATAGACGCTCCAAGCCTGGGGTGTTTCATTCAGACTCTGTCTTCTCGACAGACCTGTTCTTCACCTGAGGACGGCTGCTTGCGTTGTGGCCGAAACGTCGTGAGAATTATTTGGTGTTTTATTTTTATTGTTTTATTATTTCCCATTCTACGTGACTTTACCGAAAGAGCCAAGAAGATGAATCCCTGCAGTCACGAAAGAAGCTTTAAATCGAAATTTAATAACGTTTTATTTTTATTATTTAATGATGTTTTATTTTTATTATTTTATTATTTCCCTTCTACGTGACTTTACCGAAAGAACCAAGAAGATGAATCCCTGCAGTCACGAAAGAAGCTTTACATCGAAATCGTTCCTTAACTTTTTTGTTAATTTCCTTGATTTTAGTGTTTTTTTGGTGTTTATCCATATACAGTCTCCTAAGAAGGTTGGTGGTAGTGATGAGTCAAAATGTAAAGTTGTGAGAACCACGATAGAATTAAGAAAAGAGATCATTGCAAAGGCAGAGAGAGGTTTTCGCGTGACCGAGATTTCCATCGACGATCTGCACAATACTGAAAGCCATTAACTCTCCTTAAGGCAGGTAAAGTGAAGTTCAATGTTCATGTATATAATTGATTCCATATATTTATTCCTTTTATTGTGTTTCTTTTTTTGCACGATTTTACGCGTGTAAATTACTGTAAACTTCGCGTAAAAAATGCCTTATAATGAGAGATGCCATTTACATTCATTCTTATGGGGACAATTAATTCGGTGTTCGAACAAATCGGTTGTTCGAATGGCCTTCTGGAACGAATTAAGTTCGATCTCCGAGGTACCACATCATATCGTAACAAACACACACATACACACTCCCTAAGTTGAAGACGAAACTAAATCTTCAAAGGCAAATCCATCCCTTCATGATTACAGAACAGGGACAAGAGGGTGGATAGACCACAACCCTCTAAAAGTTGCCATTAAATCATTCACATACATACACACCAGAGGTGTGGACTCGAGTCATGTGACTTGGACTCGAGTCAGACTCGAGTCATGAATTTGATGACTTGCGACTCGACTTGGACTTGCATAACAATGACTTTGTCCCACCTCTGATACACACACAAACACACACTCCCTAAGCTGAAGACGAAAAATGATCTGCAGTGCAAAATCCATCCCTTGATTTTTACAGAACAGGGTTAAGAGAGGGTGGACAATGCACAACTATTGAACAAAAAGTCTGCATTAAATCATTAACATTTATTAAAAAAAAAATCACTTGCACAGGATGCTTCGAAATCAATGTCAACGCTCCCGCGTAGAGTTTGCATCGATACCACGAAAAGCTGTTATGCCTTCGTGCTCTGGGGGACCATCTGGGAGAAGATTTGGGGGGCGTAGCGTTGACGAAGATGGTGAACGAGTGAGTGAGTGGGTGGGAGACTTGGTAACACTGTAAAACAATTCTCACGACGTTTCGGCTACGACGCAAGCAGCCGTCTTCAGGTGAAGAATGAGACACTGCCAAGCTAGGAGCTTATATATAAGCTGGGTTGGAGGTGGAAGAAGAAGAGCGCCTTAGCAAAAGAATTTGAATATCAAGATAAATTTAGCATATTCATGGGAAATGCGTAGGTGGGCAGGGGGGTTTCAAAGTCATTATATCATTTTATGTAGATATCCACATTTATTTAATATTTTTCTTCTGCAGTTTTTATTGAAAATGCAATATTCGATATCTCAAAAACCTGATGTGATAGACAAAAACTGATGCCAGATTTGGAATCGGCACCCTCCCAAAATTACCTTACAACCGTTGGAATATCTTATGCCAGAAAAAGTGTGTTGATCAGTGTAATTGTTTTTTTTACCCTTCTATCTGGCAACAAAAGTGACACCTTTTATTTTTTACAAGGAGTCATGTTTGCATTGACCACAATACCTGCTGTCGGAATGCAAACAAAACACACAACTCTGATAATGTATGTGCACCGTCCTTGAAATTGATTGGTCCACACCCGAGACAGCTTTCTTAGAGCCTAGTCTCACATGGTGTTGAATAAATGTTCACACTTGTGTTACGTCAATAGAGAGTGCATGCAGTGCGAGTGGACTGGTGGCCACGGGAGGTAATGACAGGGGAGTCAGCCTGCAGTGCGAGTGGACTGGTGGCCACGGGAGGTAATGACAGGGGAGTCAGCCTGCAGTGCGAGTGGACTGGTGGCCACGGGAGGTAATGACAGGGGAGTCAGCCTGCAGTGCGAGTGGACTAGTGGCCACGGGAGGTAATGACAGGGGAGTCAGCCTGCAGTGCGAGTGGACTGGTGGCCACGGGAGGTAATGACAGGGGAGTCAGCCTGCAGTGCGAGTGGACTGGTGGCCACGGGAGGTAATGACAGGGGAGTCAGCCTGCAGTGCGAGTGGACTAGTGGCCACGGGAGGTAATGACAGGGGAGTCAGCCTGCAGTGTGAGTGGACTGGTGGCCACGGGAGGTAATGACAGGGGAGTCAGCCTGCAGTGCGAGTGGACTAGTGGCCACGGGAGGTAATGACAGGGGAGTCAGCCTGCAGTGTGAGTGGACTGGTGGCCACGGGAGGTAATGACAGGGGAGTCGGTCGTCACCACCACCGCCACCACCACCACCATCACCACCACCACCACCATCACCGCCACCACCACCACCAACGCCACTGTCACCACCACCATCACCGCCACTGTCACCACCGCCACCACCGCCACCACCACCACCACCAACACCACCATCACCACCCCCACCACCACCACCCCCTCCACCACCACCACCACCACCACCCCCTCCACCACCACCACCACCACCACCCCCTCCACCACCACCACCACCACCCCCTCCACCACCACCACCACCACCACCATCACCACCACCACCACCACCCCCTCCACCACCACCACCATCACCACCACCACCACCACCACCGCCGCCGCCACCACCACCATCACCACCACCACCACCACCACGCGGCGGGCACCACGGCCACGACCACCGCCGCCGTCGCCACGACGACCACGGCGGCCAGCGCCAGACCCACGTCCCGGGTGGGCCACGTCGCCACGGCGACGGCCGCCCCCGCCAGGCCTAGTCAGCTGGGTTGCCCCTGGGCCACCGCCTGGTGCCCCAGGGCCCGCCGGGCCGCCAGGAGGCGCCGGTGCAGCGACGTCGCGGCCAGCGCCGAGAGCCGCTCCCCCTCATCAAGCGGTAGTGCAGCCAGTAGCCACCAGCACCACGCGGGGCCGTCCGGGCCCGTCTGGAGGGTGGGGCGGGGCGGGGGGGGTGGGGCGGGGGGGTGGGGCGGGGGGGTGGGGCGGGGGAGGGGGGCAGCCGCAGTTGGCGAGAGGTTAACTCCCTCACCCGGTGTGTGAATGGTTGAATGGGTAGGTGGGTGGGTGGGTGAGTGGGTGGGTGGGTGGGTGAGTGAGTGGGTGAGTTGGTGTGTGAGACCACCTGCGTACCAGGCGAGGTAGTCAACATCTCTCAGTGTCTGGGATCGAACCCACGACCTCCTGCGTACCAGGCGAGGTAGTCAACATCTCTCAATGTCTGGGATCGAACCCACGACCTCCTGTGCACCAGGCGAGGTAGTCAACATCTCTCAGGGTCTGGGATTGAACCCACGACCTCCTGTGCACCAGGCGAGGTAGTCAACATCTCTCAGTGTCTGGGATTGAACCCACGACCTCCTGCGCACCAGGCGAGGTAGTCAACATCTCTCAGTGTCCGGGATTGAACCCACGACCTCCTGCGTACCAGGCGAGGTAGTCAACATCTCTCAGTGTCTGGGATTGAACCCACGACCTCCTGCGTACCAGGCGAGGTAGTCAACATCTCTCAGTGTCTGGGATCGAACCCACGACCTCCTGCGTACCAGGCGAGGTAGTCAACATCTCTCGGTGTCTGGGATCGAACCCACGACCTCCTGTGTACCAGGCGAGGTAGTCAACATCTCTCGGTGTCTGGGATCGAACCCACGACCTCCTGTGTACCAGGCGAGGTAGTCAACATCTCTCGGTGTCTGGGATCGAACCCACGACCTCCTGCGTACCAGGCGAGGTAGTCAACATCTCTCAGTGTCTGGGATCGAACCCACGACCTCCTGCGTACCAGGCGAGGTAGTCAACATCTCTCAGTGTCTGGGATCGAACCCACGACCTCCTGCGTACCAGGCGAGGTAGTCAACATCTCTCAGTGTCCGGGATCGAACCCACGACCTCCTGCGTACCAGGCGAGGTAGTCAACATCTCTCAGTGTCTGGGATCGAACCCACGACCTCCTGCGTACCAGGCGAGGTAGTCAACATCTCTCAGTGTCTGGGATCGAACCCACGACCTCCTGCGTACCAGGCGAGGTAGTCAACATCTCTCAGTGTCTGGGATCGAACCCACGACCTGCGTACCAGGCGAGGTAGTCAACATCTCTCAGTGTCTGGGATCGAACCCACGACCTCCTGCGTACCAGGCGAGGTAGTCAACATCTCTCAGTGTCTGGGATCGAACCCACGACCTCCTGCGTACCAGGCGAGGTAGTCAACATCTCTCAGTGTCTGGGATTGAACCCACGACCTCCTGCGTACCAGGCGAGGTAGTCAACATCTCTCAGTGTCTGCGATCAAACCCACGACCTCCTGCGCACCAGGCGAGGTAGTCAACATCTCATAGCCACCGTGATGATGATGATGATGAGGAGAGAGGGAGTCACCACCTGTGGGTCCGGGTCCATGGGCGGCATGGGCCCGAAGTGACGCAGGATCTGCGCGCGGGGGAGGGGCGGTAGCGAGGCGAGCCAGGCTGCGGCCTGGTCGTACACCGCCTGCTGCAGGTGCAGCAGCTCCTGCAGGTCCGCCCCCGCCACCTGCAAGACGACGCACATGAGACACAGGCAAAGGTCCCCCGTGTAGCCTCCAGCAGAGCGCAGGGGCAAGTGGGGTTAGCGAGTACCCGTGCCGATGAGACACAGGCAAAGGTCCCCCAGGTAGCGGGTGAGTAGGTGAGTGGGTGGGTGGGAGAGTGAGTGAGTGGGTGAGTGAGTGGGTGAGTGAGTGGGTGGGTGAGTGGGTGGGTGAGTGAGTAGGTGAGTGAGTTGGTGGGCGAGTGAGTGGCTGAGTGGGTGGGTGAGTGAGTGGACGAGTGAGTGAGTGGGTGAGTGAGTAGGTGAGTGAGTGAGTGAGTGGGTGGGTGGGTGGGTGGGTGGGTGGGCGGGTGGGTGGGCGGGTGGGTGGGTGAACGAGTGAGTGAGTGGGTGGGTGAGTGAGCAGTTGGGTGAGTGTGTGAGTGAGTGGGAGAGTGAGTGGGTGGGTGGGTGGGTGAGCGAGCAGTTGGGTGAGTGAGCGGGTGGGTGAGTGAGTGGCTGAGTGAGTGAGGGGGTGAGTAGGTGAGTAGGTGAGTGAGTGGGTGGGTGAGTGAGTGAGTAGGTGAGTGAGTGGGTGGGCGAGTGAGTGGCTGAGTGAGTAAGTGAGTGGGTGGGTGGGTGAGTGAGTGAGTGAGCGGGTGGGTGGGTGGGCGAGCGAGTGAGTGAGCGAGTGGTTGAGTGAGCGAGTGAGCACGTGGGTGGGTGAGTGAGCGGCTGGGCGGGCAGGTGGGTGAGTGAGCGGGTGGGTGGGTGAGTGAGTGGGTGAGTGAGTGAGTGAGCGGGTGGGTGGGTGAGTGAGTGGCTGAGTGAGTGAGGGGGTGAGTAGGTGAGTGAGTGGGTCGGTGAGTGAGTGGCTGATTGAGCGGGTGGGTGGGTGAGTAGGTGAGTGAATGGGTGGGTGAGTGAGCGGGCTTGTAGGTGAGTGAGTGGGTGGGCGAGTGAGTGGCTGAGTGAGTGAGCGGGCGAGTAGGTGAGTGAGTGGGTGGGCGAGTGAGTGGCTGAGTGAGCGAGCGGGCGAGTAGGTGAGTGAGTGGGTGGGCGAGTGAGTGGTTGAGTGAGTGAGTGAGCGGGTGGGTGGGTGGGTGAGCGAGTGAGTGAGCGAGTGGTTGAGTGAGCGAGTGAGCACGTGGGTGGGTGAGTGAGCGGCTGGGCGGGCAGGTGGGTGAGTGAGCGGGCGGGTGGGTGAGCGAGCGAGCGGGCGAGTTCCCCCACGCCCCCCCCCCCCATCGACCCTCACCCTCTCGTCCTCCAGGTGGACAATGTTGGCCGTGCTGTAGCCGTCGCGCTCGCCCCGCGACTCCACGCGGAAGCGTCGTCCACCCACGGTGTCCACCGCCAATCGACCGTCCGCAAAGTGCTCCACCCGGCGGATGTGCAGCATGCAGCCGTGCTCGGAGAACCTGTTACACGCCACTCGCAGCAGGGGGTGGTGGGGGGGGAGTGGGGGGAGTGGTGGGGGGGGGGGAGTGGTGGTGGGGGGGGTGAGGAGGGGGGAGTGGTGGGGAGTGGTGGGGGGGGTGGTGGGGGGGGGAGGGGGGGGGAGTGGTGGGGGGAGGGGGGGGGAGTGGTGGCGGGAGTGATTGAATGGATGGGCGGGTGAGTGAATGGGTGAGCGGGTGGTTGGGTGAGCGGGTGAACGAGAGAGTGGGTGACTTGTGACTGAGCGAGTGAACGAGTGAGCGAGGGAATGACTGAGCGAGTGAACGAGTGAGCGAGGGAATGACTGAGCGAGCGAGCAGGTGACTGAGCGAGTGAGCGAGTGAGCGAGGGAATGACTGAGCGAGTGAATGAGTGAGCGAGGGAATGACTGAGCGAGCGAGCAGGTGACTGAGCGAGTGAGCGAGGGAATGAGTGAGCGAGCGAGCAGGTGACTGAGCGAGTGAGCGAGGGAATGACTGAGCGAGTGAATGAGTGAGCGAGGGAATGACTGAGCGAGCGAGCAGGTGACTGAGCGAGTGAGCGAGGGAATGACTGAGCGAGCGAGCAGGTGACTGAGCGAGTGAGCGAAGTGAACGAGGGAATGACTGAGCGAGTGAATGAGTGAGCGAGGGAATGACTGAGCGAGCGAGCAGGTGACTGAGCGAGTGAGCGAGTGAGCGAGGGAATGACTGAGCGAGCGAGCAGGTGACTGAGCGAGTGAGCGAGTGAACGAGGGAATGACTGAGCGAGTGAATGAGTGAACGAGGGAATGACTGAGCGAGTGAGCGAAGGAATGACTGAGCGAGCGAGCAGGTGACTGAGCGAGTGAGCGAGTGAACGAGGGAATGACTGAGCGAGTGAGCGAGGGAATGACTGAGCGAGCGAGCAGGTGACTGAGCGAGTGAGCGAGTGAACGAGGGAATGACTGAGCAAGCGAGCAGGTGACTGAGCGAGTGAGCGAGTGAACGAGTGAATGAGGGAATGACTGAGCGAGCGAGCAGGTGACTGAGCGAGTGAGCGAAGTGAACGAGGGAATGAGTGAATGAGTGAGCAGGTGACTGAGCGAAGTGAGCGAGTGAGCGAGTGAACGAGGGAATGACTGAGCGAGCGAGCAGGTGACTGAGCGAGTGAGCGAGTGAGCGAGTGAACGAGGGAATGACTGAGCAAGCGAGCAGGTGACTGAGCGAGTGAGCGAGTGAACGAGTGAACGAGGGAATGACTGAGCGAGCGAGCAGGTGACTGAGCGAGTGAGCGAGTGAATGAGTGAACGAGGGAATGACTGAGCGAGTGAACGAGTGAGCGAGGGAATGACTGAGCAAGCGAGCAGGTGACTGAGCGAGTGAGCGAGTGAGCGAGTGAATGAGCGAGCGAGCAGGTGACTGAGCGAGTGAACGAGGGAATGACTGAGCGAGTGAACGAGTGAGCGAAGTGAACGAGCGAGCGAGGGAATGACTGAGCGAGTGAATGACTGAACGAGCGAGTGAGCGAATGAGCGAGCGAGTGAGGGAATGAGTGAACGAGCGAGCGATGTGAGCGAGTGAGGGAGAGAATGACTGAGCTAGAGCGAGGGAGCGAGTGAGGGAATGAGCGAGGGAGAGAATGACTGAGCGAGTGAGGGAATGACTGAGCGAGTGAATGACTGAACGAGCGAGTGAGCGAATGAGCGAGCGAGTGAGGGAATGACTGAGCGAGTGAATGAGTGAGTGAGTGAATGACTGAACGAGCGAGCGAGTGAGTGAACGAGCGAGCGAGCGAGCGAGTGAATGAATGAGCGAGTGAGTGAATGACTGAGAGAGCGAGCGAGTGAACGAGCGAGTGAATGAGTGAACGAGCGAGCGAGCGAGCGAGTGAATGAATGAGCGAGCGAGTGAATGACTGAGCGAGCGAGCGAGTGAACGAGCGAGTGAATGAGTGAACGAGCGAGCGAGCGAGTGAATGAATGAGCGAGCGAGTGAATGACTGAGCGAGCGAGTGAGTGAACGAGCGCGCGAGCGAGCGAGTGAATGAATGAGCGAGCGAGTGAATGACTGAGCGAGCGAGTGAGTGAACGAGCGCGCGAGCGAGTGAGTGAACGAGCGCGCGAGCGAGCGAGTGAATGAATGAGCGAGCGAGTGAATGACTGAGCGAGCGAGTGAGTGAACGAGCGCGCGAGCGAGCGAGTGAATGAATGAGCGAGCGAGTGAATGACTGAGCGAGCGAGCGAGTGAGTGAACGAGCGCGCGAGCGAGCGAATGAATGAGCGAGTGAGTGAATGACTGAGCGAGCGAGCGAGTGAACGAGCGAGTGAGTGAGTGAACGAGCGAGCGAGTGAGTGAACGAACGAGCGAGCGAGCGAGCGAATGAATGAACGAGCGAGTGAATGACTGAGCGAGCGAGCGAGTGAACGAGCGAGTGAGTGAGTGAACGAGCGAGCGAGTGAGTGAACGAGCGCGCGAGCGAGCGAGTGAATGAATGAGCGAGTGAGTGAATGACTGAACGAGCGAGCGAGTGAGTGAACGAGCGCGCGAGCGAGCGAGCGAATGAATGAGCGAGCGAGTGAATGACTGAACGAGCGAGCGAGTGAGTGAACGAGCGCGCGAGCGAGCGAGTGAATGAATGAGCGAGCGAGTGAATGACTGAACGAGCGAGCGAGTGAGTGAACGAGCGCGCGAGCGAGCGAGTGAATGAATGAGCGAGCGAGTGAATGACTGAACGAGCGAGCGAGTGAGTGAACGAGCGAGCGAGCGAGCGAGTGAATGAATGAGCGAGCGAGTGAATGACTGAGCGAGCGAGTGAGTGAACGAGCGCGCGAGCGAGCGAGTGAATGAATGAGCGAGCGAGTGAATGACTGAGCGAGCGAGCGAGTGAACGAGCGAGTGAATGCGTGAACGAGCGAGCGAAGTGAACGAGCGAGCGAGTGAATGAATGAGCGAGTGAGTGAATGACTGAGCGAGCGAGCGAGTGAACGAGCGAGTGAATGAGTGAACGAGCGAGCGAGTGAGTGAACGAGCGAGCGAGCGAGCGAGTGAATGAATGAGCGAGCGAGTGAATGACTGAGCGAGCGAGCGAGTGAACGAGCGAGTGAATGAGTGAACGAGCGAGCGAGCGAGTGAATGAATGAGCGAGCGAGTGAATGACTGAGCGAGCGAGTGAGTGAACGAGCGCGCGAGCGAGCGAGTGAATGAATGAGCGAGCGAGTGAATGACTGAACGAGCGAGCGAGTGAGTGAACGAGCGCGCGAGCGAGCGAGTGAATGAATGAGCGAGCGAGTGAATAACTGAGCGAGCGAGTGAGTGAACGAGCGCGCGAGCGAGCGAGTGAATGAATGAGCGAGCGAGTGAATGACTGAACGAGCGAGCGAGTGAGTGAACGAGCGCGCGAGCGAGCGAGTGAATGAATGAGCGAGTGAGTGAATGACTGAACGAGCGAGCGAGTGAGTGAACGAGCGCGCGAGCGAGCGAGTGAATGAATGAGAGAGCGAGTGAATGACTGAACGAGCGAGTGAGTGAGTGAACGAGCGCGCGAGCGAGCGAGTGAATGAATGAGCGAGCGAGTGAATGACTGAGCGAGCGAGCGAGTGAGTGAACGAGCGCGCGAGCGAGCGAGTGAATGAATGAGCGAGGGAGTGAATGACTGAACGAGCGAGCGAGTGAGTGAACGAGCGCGCGAGCGAGCGAGTGAATGAATGAGCGAGCGAGTGAATGACTGAACGAGCGAGTGAGTGAACGAGCGCGTGAGCGAGCGAGTGAATGAATGAGCGAGTGAGTGAATGACTGAGCGAGCGAGCGAGTGAGCGAGGGAATGACTGAGCGAGCGAGCAGGTGACTGAGCGAGTGAGCGAGTGAGCGAGGGAATGACTGAGCGAGCGAGCAGGTGACTGAGCGAGTGAGCGAGTGAGCGAGGGAATGACTGAGCGAGCGAGCAGGTGACTGAGCGAGTGAGCGAGTGAACGAGGGAATGACTGAGCGAGTGAATGAGTGAACGAGGGAATGACTGAGCGAGTGAGCGAGTGAGCGAGGGAATGACTGAGCGAGCGAGCAGGTGACTGAGCGAGTGAATGAGGGAATGACTGAGCGAGTGAACGAGGGGATGAGTGAGCGAGTGAGCAGGTGACTGAGCGAGTGAACGAGTGAATGAGGGAATGACTGAGCGAGTGAGCAGGTGACTGAGCGAGTGAACGAGTGAATGAGGGAATGACTGAGCGAGTGAGCAGGTGACTGAGCGAAGTGAACGAGTGAATGAGGGAATGACTGAGCGAGCGAGCAGGTGACTGAGCGAGTGAGCGAGTGAACGAGGGAATGAGTGAATGAGTGAGCAGGTGACTGAGCGAGTGAGCGAAGTGAGCGAGTGAACGAGGGAATGACTGAGCGAGCGAGCAGGTGACTGAGCGAGTGAGCGAGTGAACGAGAGTGAACGAGGGAATGACTGAGCGAGCGAGCAGGTGACTGAGCGAGTGAGCGAGTGAATGAGTGAACGAGGGAATGACTGAGCGAGTGAACGAGTGAGCGAGGGAATGACTGAGCAAGCGAGCAGGTGACTGAGCGAGTGAGCGAGTGAATGAGCGAGCGAGCAGGTGACTGAGCGAGTGAACGAGGGAATGACTGAGCGAGTGAACGAGTGAGCGAGTGAACGAGCGAGCGAGGGAATGACTGAGCGAGTGAGCGAGTGAGGGAGAGAATGACTGAGCTAGAGCGAGGGAGCGAGTGAGGGAATGAGCGAGGGAGAGAATGACTGAGCGAGTGAGGGAATGACTGAGCGAGTGAATGACTGAACGAGCGAGTGAGCGAACGAGCGAGTGAGGGAATGACTGAGCGAGTGAATGAGTGAGCGAGTGAATGACTGAACGAGCGAGCGAGTGAGTGAACGAACGAGCGAGCGAGTGAATGAATGAGCGAGTGAGTGAATGACTGAGCGAGCGAGCGAGTGAACGAGCGAGTGAATGAGTGAACGAGCGAGAGAGTGAGTGAACGAACGAGCGAGCGAGCGAGTGAATGAATGAGCGAGTGAGTGAATGACTGAGCGAGCGAGCGAGTGAACGAGCGAGTGAATGAGTGAACGAGCGAGTGAGTGAACGAGCGAGCGAGCGAGCGAGTGAATGAATGAGCGAGTGAGTGAATGACTGAGCGAGCGAGCGAGTGAACGAGCGAGTGAATGAGTGAACGAGCGAGCGAGTGAGTGAACGAGCGAGCGAGCGAGTGAATGAATGAGCGAGTGAGTGAATGACTGAGCGAGCGAGCGAGTGAACGAGCGAGTGAATGAGTGAACGAGCGAGCGAGTGAGTGAACGAGCGAGCGAGCGAGTGAATGAATGAGCGAGTGAGTGAATGACTGAGCGAGCGAGCGAGTGAACGAGCGAGTGAATGAGTGAACGAGCGAGCGAGTGAGTGAACGAACGAGCGAGCGAGCGAGTGAATGAGTGAACGAGGGAATGACTGAGCGAGTGAACGAGTGAGCGAGGGAATGACTGAGCAAGCGAGCAGGTGACTGAGCGAGTGAGCGAGTGAGCGAGTGAATGAGCGAGCGAGCAGGTGACTGAGCGATGTGAACGAGGGAATGACTGAGCGGAGTGAACGATGTGAGCGAGTGAACGAGCGAGCGAGGGAATGACTGAGCGAGTGAGCGAGTGAGGGAGAGAATGACTGAGCTAGAGCGAGGGAGCGAGTGAGGGAATGAGCGAGGGAGAGAATGACTGAGCGAGTGAGGGAATGACTGAGCGAGTGAATGACTGAACGAGCGAGTGAGTGAACGAGCGAGCGAGTGAGGGAATGACTGAGCGAGTGAATGAGTGAGCGAGTGAATGACTGAACGAGCGAGCGAGTGAGTGAACGAACGAGCGAGCGAGTGAATGAATGAGCGAGTGAGTGAATGACTGAGCGAGCGAGCGAAGTGAACGAGCGAGTGAATGAGTGAACGAGCGAGCGAGTGAGTGAACGAACGAGCGAGCGAGTGAATGAATGAGCGAGTGAGTGAATGACTGAGCGAGCGAGCGAGTGAACGAGCGAGTGAATGAGTGAACGAGCGAGCGAGTGAGTGAACGAACGAGCTAGCGAGCGAGCGAGTGAATGAATGAGCGAGTGAGTGAATGACTGAGCGAGCGAGCGAGTGAATGAATGAGCGAGTGAATGAGTGAACGAGCGAGCGAGTGAATGAATGAGCGAGTGAGTGAATGACTGAGCGAGCGAGTGAGTGAACGAGCGAGTGAATGAGTGAACGAGCGAGTGAATGAGTGAACGAGCGCGCGAGCGAAGCGAGTGAATGAATGAGCGAGTGAGTGAATGACTGAGCGAGCGAGCGAGTGAGTGAACGAGCGAGTGAATGACTGAGCGAGCGAGCGAGTGAGTGAACGATGCGCGCGAGCGAGCGAGTGAATGAATGAGCGAGTGAGTGAATGACTGAGCGAGCGAGCGAGTGAGTGAACGAGCGAGTGAATGAGTGAACGAGCGAGCGAGTGAACGAGCGCGCGAGCGAGCGAGTGAATGAATGAGCGAGTGAGTGAATGACTGAGCGAGCGAGCGAACAAGCGAGTGAATGAGTGAACGAGCGAGCGAGCGAGTGAATGAATGAGCGAGTGAGTGAATGACTGAGCGAGCGAGCGAACAAGCGAGTGAATGAGTGAACGAACGAGCGAGCGAGCGAGTGAATGAATGAGCGAGTGAGTGAATGACTGAGCGAGCGAGCGAGTGAGTGAACGAGCGAGTGAATGAGTGAACGAGCGAGCGAGTGAGTGAACGAGCGAGCGAGCGAGTGAATGAATGAGCGAGTGAGTGAATGACTGAGCGAGCGAGCGAGTGAACGAGCGAGTGAATGAGTGAACGAGCGAGCGAGTGAGTGAACGAGCGAGTGAATGAGTGAATGAGCGAGCGAGCGAGTGAGCGAAGTGAACGAGCGCGTGAGCGAGCGAGTGAATGAATGAGCGAGTGAGTGAATGACTGAGTGAACGAGCGCGTGAGCGAGCGAGTGAATGAATGAGCGAGCGAGTGAATGACTGAACGAGCGAGCGAGTGAGTGAACGAGCGCGTGAGCGAGCGAGTGAATGAATGAGCGAGCGAGTGAATGACTGAACGAGCGAGCGAGTGAGTGAACGAGCGCGTGAGCGAGCGAGTGAATGAATGAGCGAGCGAGTGAATGACTGAGCGAGCGAGCGAGTGAACGAGCGAGTGAATGAGTGAACGAGCGAGCGAGCGAGTGAATGAATGAGCGAGTGAATGACTGAGCGAGCGAGCGAGTGAATGAATGAGCGAGTGAGTGAATGACTGAGCGAGCGAGCGAGTGAGTGAACGAGCGCGTGAGCGAGCGAGTGAATGAATGAGCGAGTGAATGAATGAGCGAGCGAGCGAGCGAGCGAGCGCTCTCCCCTCACCCGCGGTGCCCGTCAGCGGTGCACATGCCAAACTGGCGCGTGCCGGTCTGCAGGCAGCGCCTGACCATGAGGCGGTAGCGCGGCTCGAAGACATGGAGGGGGCACGGCACCGCCGGGAACGCCACGGCGCACACAAACACGGGCATCGCCTTGCTGAGGCTGGCACGCCGAGAGGAGGGGAGGGAGGAGGGGGGCGTGACATATTTCGCGAAAGCTTTCATTTAAACGGGGGGGGGGCGGGGGGCGGGGGGCGGGCACATAAAGCAAAGCATTGCAAAAAAAACAACAACAAAACGAAATGATGAACGAAGCAAAGTGGCGACTACACCGAGCATCTTCTTGTTTCCACTGATGGTAGAGAAACAAGAAAGAGCAACGATGGTGGGGCGGGGGGAGGGTGGTGGCGGTGGTGGTGGCGGTGGTGGTGATGGCGGTGGTGGTGGAAATGGCTGGTGGCGGTGATGGTGGTGGTGATGGTGGTGGAGATGGTGGTGATGGTGGTGGCGGTGGTGGCGGTGGTGGTGATGGTGGTGGTGATGGTGGAAATGGCGGTGGTGGTGATGGTGATGGTGGCGGAGATGGTGGTGGAGATGACGGTGGTGGTGATGGTGGTGGCGGCGGTGGCGGTGATGGTGGTGGTGATGGTGGTGGTGATGGTGGTGGTGGAAATGGCGGTGGCGTGATGGTGATGGTGGTGGTGATGGTGGTGGTGGAAATGGCGGTGGCGGTGATGGTGATGGTGGTGGTGATGGTGGTGGTGGCGGTGGTGGTGATGGTGATGGCGGTGGTGGTGGCGGTGGTGGTGGTGGTGGTGGTGGAAATGGCGGTGGCGGTGATGGTGGTGGTGATGGTGGTGGTGGAAATGGCGGTGGCGGTGATGGTGGTGGTGATGGTGATGGTGGTGGAGATGGTGGTGGTGGTGATGGCGGTGGTGGTGGTGGTGGAAATGGCGGTGGCGGTGATGGTGGTGGAGATGGTGGTGGTGGTGGTGGTGGTGATGGTGGTGGTGATGGTGGGGCGGGGGGAGGGTGGTGGCGGTGGCGGTGATGGTGATGGTGGTGGTGATGGTGGTGGTGGTGGTGATGGTGGTGGCGGTGGTGGTGGTGGTGGTGGTGGTGGAAATGGCGGTGGCGGTGATGGTGGTGGAGATGGTGGTGGTGGTGATGGCGGTGGTGGTGGTGGTGGTGGAGATGGTGGTGGTGGTGATGGCGGTGGCGGTGATGGTGGTGGAGATGGTGGTGGTGGTGATGGCGGTGGTGGTGGTGGTGGAAATGGCGGTGGCGGTGATGGTAGTGGCGGTGGTGGTGATGGTGGTGTGGAAATGGCGGTGGCGGTGATGGTGGTGGCGGTGGTGGAAATGGCGGTGGCGGTGATGGTGGCGGTGGTGGTGGAAATGGCGGTGGCGGTGATGGTGGTGTAGATGGTGGTGGTGGTGATGGCGGTGATGGTGGTGGTGGTGGAGATGGTGGTGGTGGCGGTGGTGATGGTGG
>NC_136347.1:3732132-3765918 GCF_964198595.1 Lampetra fluviatilis | reverse complement strand
GTGGATTAGAGAACACACGCGCTGGGTAGAGACACCACCACCAACATCATCATCATCACCACCACCACTACCACCATCATCACCACCACCACTACCACCATCATCACCACGACCACGACCACCATCACCACGACCACCATCATCACCACCACTACCACCACCACCATCATCACCACCACCACCATCATCACCACCACCACCACTACCACCATCATCACCACCACCACCATCACTACCACCATCATCACCACGACCACCATCACCACGACCACCACCATCACCACCATCACTACCACCACCACCATCATCACCACCACTACCACCACCATCATCACCACCAGTACCACTACCACCACCATCATCACCACCCCCAACCACTACCACCACCATCATCACCGCCACCACCACTACCACCACCACCACTACCACCACCATCATCACCACCAGTACCACCACCATCACCACCATCACTACCACCACCACCATCATCACAACCACTACCACCAACATCATCACCACCACCACCACTACTACCACCACTACCACCACCATCATCACCGCCACCACCACCACCACCACCATCATCACCACCACCACAACCACCATCATCACCACCACCACCATCATCATCACCACCACTACCACCACTACCACCACCATCATCATCACCACCACCATCATCATCATCACCACCACTACCACCACCACCACTATCACCATCATTATCACCACCACCACCATCATCACCACCACCACCATCATCATCACCACCACCACCATCATCACCACCACCACCACCACCATCATCATCACCTCCATCACCACTACCACCACCATCACCATCACCACCACCATCATCACCACCACCACCATCACCACAACTACCACTACCACCATCATCACCACCACCACCACCATCATCACCACCACCACTACCATCACCACCACTACCACCACCACCACTACCACCACCACCACCATCATCATCACCACCACCATCACCACCACGATCACCACCACCACCACCATCATCATCACCACCACCACCATCATCACCACCACCATCATCATCATCACCACCACTACCACCACCACCACTACCACTACCACCATCATCATCACCACCACCACCATCATCACCACCACCATCATCATCATCACCACCACCATCATCATCACCACCACCATCATCATCATCACCACCACCACTACCATCATCACCACCACCATCACCACCACCATCATCATCACCACCACCACCATCATCACCACCACCATCATCATCATCATCACCACCACCACCATCATCACCACCACCATCATCATCATCACCACCACCACTACCATCACCACCACCACCATCACCACCACCATCATCACCACCACCACTACCATCACCACCACCACCATCACCACCACCATCATCATCACCACCACCACCATCACCACCACGATCACCACCACCACTGCCATACCCCCCCCCCACCCCCCCTTGCCCCCACCCCCCACACACACCACGTGGTATAATTAGGGGGGTCGCTAATGGAGGTGGAGGGGGGGGGGCTCTCTGTGATTGGATGACGATGGAGAGCGACTCTGGCACTCAGCTTTACCCTAATTGGGTTTAAATGATGGACGGAGGTGGGGTGGGTGGGGGGGGGGGGGGTGAAGTGGGGGGGGGGGGGTGAAGTGGGGGGGGGGGGGGGGTAAGGTGGGGGGTGTAAGGTGGGGGCGTAACCCCACAATCCCTTTCAACCCCTCCCCTCCCCTCCACTCAGGCAGTGATCAACACTGAACCCTGTGGGGGGAGCCTCAGTCTGGCTCTGTGAGCCCCCCCAGTGATTAACACTGAACCCTGTGGGGGGAGCCTCAGTCTGGCTCTGTGAGCCCCCCCAGTGATCAACACTGAACCCTGTGGGGGGAGCCTCAGTCTGGCTCTGTGAGCCCCCCCAGTGATTAACACTGAACCCTGTGGGGGGAGCCTCAGTCTGGCTCTGTGAGCCCCCCCAGTGATCAACACTGAACCCTGTGGGGAGAGCCTCAGTCTGGCTCTGTGAGCCCCCCCAGTGATCAACACTGAACCCTGTGGGGGGAGCCTTAGTCTGGCTCTGTGAGTCTCAGTGATTAACACTGAGCCCTGTGGGGGAGCCTTAGTCTGGCTCTGTGAGTCTCAGTGATTAACACTGAACCCTGTGGGGGGAGCCTCAGTCTGGCTCTGTGAGCCCCCCCAGTGATCAACACTGAACCCTGTGGGGGAGCCTCAGTCTGGCTCTGTGAGTCTCAGTGATTAACACTGAACCCTGTGGGGGGGAGCCTTAGTCTGGCTCTGTGAGCCCCCCCAGTGATTAACACTGAACCCTGTGGGGGGAGCCTTAGTCTGGCTCTGTGAGCCCCCCCAGTGATTAACACTGAACCCTGTGGAGGGAGCCTCAGTCTGGCTCTGTGAGCCCCCCCCCCCAGTGATTAACACTGAACCCTGTGGGGAGAGCCTTAGACTGGCTCTGTGAGTCTCAGTGATTAACACTGAACCCTGTGGGAGCCTTATTCTGGCTCTGTGAGTCCCAGTGATTAACACTGAACCCTATGGGAGCCTTAGTCTGGCTCTGTGAGTCTCAGTGATTAACACTGAACCCTGTGGGGGGAGCCTTAGTCTGGCTCTGTGAGCCCCAGTGATTAACACTGAACCCTATGGAAGCCTTAGTCTGGCTCTGCGAGTCTCAGTGATTAACACTGGAACCTATGGGAGCCTTAGTCTGGCTCTGTGAGCCTCAGTGATTAACACTGAACCCTGTGGGAGCCTTAGTCTGGCTCTGTGAGCCCCCAGTGATGAACACTGAACCCTATGGGGGGAGCCTTAGTCTGGCTCTGTGAGCCCCAGTGATGAACACCAAACCCTATGGGAGCCTGAGTCTGGCTCTGTGAGTCTCAGTGATTAACACTGAACCCTATGGGGGGAGCCTTAGTCTGGCTCTGTGAGCCCCAGTGATGAACACCAAACCCTATGGGAGCCTTAGTCTGGCTCTGTGAGCCCCCAGTGATTAACACTGAACCCTGTGGGGGAGCCTCAGTCTGGCTCTGTGAGTCTCAGTGATTAACACTGAACCCTGTGGGGGGAGCCTCAGTCTGGCTCTGTGAGCCCCCCCAGTGATCAACACTGAACCCTGTGGGGAGAGCCTCAGTCTGGCTCTGTGAGCTCCCCCAGTGATCAACACTGAACCCTGTGGGGGGAGCCTCAGTCTGGCTCTGTGAGCCCCCCAGTGATTAACACTGAACCCTGTGGGGGGAGCCTCAGTCTGGCTCTGTGAGTCTCAGTGATTAACACTGAGCCCTGTGGGGGAGCCTTAGTCTGGCTCTGTGAGTCTCAGTGATTAACACTGAACCCTGTGAGAGCCTTAGTCTGGCTCTGTGAGCCCCCCCAGTGATTAACACTGAACCCTGTGGGGGGAGCCTCAGTCTGGCTCTGTGAGCCCCCCCAGTGATTAACACTGAACCCTGTGGGGGGAGCCTCAGTCTGGCTCTGTGAGCCCCCCCAGTGATTAACACTGAACCCTGTGGGGGAGCCTCAGTCTGGCTCTGTGAGTCTCAGTGATTAACACTGAACCCTGTGGGGGGAGCCTTAGTCTGGCTCTGTGAGCCCCCCCAGTGATTAACACTGAACCCTGTGGGGGGAGCCTTAGTCTGGCTCTGTGAGCCCCCCCAGTGATTAACACTGAACCCTGTGGAGGGAGTCTCAGTCTGGCTCTGTGAGCCCCCCCCCCCAGTGATTAACACTGAACCCTGTGGGGAGAGCCTTAGACTGGCTCTGTGAGTCTCAGTGATTAACACTGAACCCTGTGGGAGCCTTATTCTGGCTCTGTGAGTCCCAGTGATTAACACTGAACCCTATGGGAGCCTTAGTCTGGCTCTGTGAGTCTCAGTGATTAACACTGAACCCTGTGGGGGGAGCCTTAGTCTGGCTCTGTGAGCCCCAGTGATTAACACTGAACCCTATGGAAGCCTTAGTCTGGCTCTGCGAGTCTCAGTGATTAACACTGGAACCTATGGGAGCCTTAGTCTGGCTCTGTGAGCCTCAGTGATTAACACTGAACCCTGTGGGAGCCTTAGTCTGGCTCTGTGAGCCCCAGTGATGAACACTGAACCCTATGGGGGGAGCCTTAGTCTGGCTCTGTGAGCCCCAGTGATGAACACCAAACCCTATGGGAGCCTGAGTCTGGCTCTGTGAGTCTCAGTGATTAACACTGAACCCTATGGGGGGAGCCTTAGTCTGGCTCTGTGAGCCCCAGTGATGAACACCAAACCCTATGGGAGCCTTAGTCTGGCTCTGTGAGCCCCCAGTGATTAACACTGAACCCTGTGGGGGAGCCTCAGTCTGGCTCTGTGAGTCTCAGTGATTAACACTGAACCCTGTGGGGGGAGCCTCAGTCTGGCTCTGTGAGCCCCCCCAGTGATCAACACTGAACCCTGTGGGGGGAGCCTCAGTCTGGCTCTGTGAGCCCCCCCAGTGATCAACACTGAACCCTGTGGGGGGAGCCTCAGTCTGGCTCTGTGAGCCCCCCCAGTGATTAACACTGAACCCTGTGGGGGGAGCCTCAGTCTGGCTCTGTGAGCCCCCCCAGTGATCAACACTGAACCCTGTGGGGAGAGCCTCAGTCTGGCTCTGTGAGCCCCCCCAGTGATCAACACTGAACCCTGTGGGGGGAGCCTTAGTCTGGCTCTGTGAGTCTCAGTGATTAACACTGAGCCCTGTGGGGGAGCCTTAGTCTGGCTCTGTGAGTCTCAGTGATTAACACTGAACCCTGTGGGGGGAGCCTCAGTCTGGCTCTGTGAGCCCCCCCAGTGATCAACACTGAACCCTGTGGGGGAGCCTCAGTCTGGCTCTGTGAGTCTCAGTGATTAACACTGAACCCTGTGGGGGGAGCCTTAGTCTGGCTCTGTGAGCCCCCCCAGTGATTAACACTGAACCCTGTGGGGGGAGCCTTAGTCTGGCTCTGTGAGCCCCCCCAGTGATTAACACTGAACCCTGTGGAGGGAGCCTCAGTCTGGCTCTGTGAGCCCCCCCCCCAGTGATTAACACTGAACCCTGTGGGGAGAGCCTTAGACTGGCTCTGTGAGTCTCAGTGATTAACACTGAACCCTGTGGGAGCCTTATTCTGGCTCTGTGAGTCCCAGTGATTAACACTGAACCCTATGGGAGCCTTAGTCTGGCTCTGTGAGTCTCAGTGATTAACACTGAACCCTGTGGGGGGAGCCTTAGTCTGGCTCTGTGAGCCCCAGTGATTAACACTGAACCCTATGGAAGCCTTAGTCTGGCTCTGCGAGTCTCAGTGATTAACACTGGAACCTATGGGAGCCTTAGTCTGGCTCTGTGAGCCTCAGTGATTAACACTGAACCCTGTGGGAGCCTTAGTCTGGCTCTGTGAGCCCCCAGTGATGAACACTGAACCCTATGGGGGGAGCCTTAGTCTGGCTCTGTGAGCCCCAGTGATGAACACCAAACCCTATGGGAGCCTGAGTCTGGCTCTGTGAGTCTCAGTGATTAACACTGAACCCTATGGGGGGAGCCTTAGTCTGGCTCTGTGAGCCCCAGTGATGAACACCAAACCCTATGGGAGCCTTAGTCTGGCTCTGTGAGCCCCCAGTGATTAACACTGAACCTGTGGGGGAGCCTCAGTCTGGCTCTGTGAGTCTCAGTGATTAACACTGAACCCTGTGGGGGGAGCCTCAGTCTGGCTCTGTGAGCCCCCCCAGTGATCAACACTGAACCCTGTGGGGAGAGCCTCAGTCTGGCTCTGTGAGCTCCCCCAGTGATCAACACTGAACCCTGTGGGGGGAGCCTCAGTCTGGCTCTGTGAGCCCCCCAGTGATTAACACTGAACCCTGTGGGGGGAGCCTCAGTCTGGCTCTGTGAGTCTCAGTGATTAACACTGAGCCCTGTGGGGGAGCCTTAGTCTGGCTCTGTGAGTCTCAGTGATTAACACTGAACCCTGTGAGAGCCTTAGTCTGGCTCTGTGAGCCCCCCCCAGTGATTAACACTGAACCCTGTGGGGGGAGCCTCAGTCTGGCTCTGTGAGCCCCCCCAGTGATTAACACTGAACCCTGTGGGGGGAGCCTCAGTCTGGCTCTGTGAGCCCCCCCAGTGATTAACACTGAACCCTGTGGGGGAGCCTCAGTCTGGCTCTGTGAGTCTCAGTGATTAACACTGAACCCTGTGGGGGGAGCCTTAGTCTGGCTCTGTGAGCCCCCCCAGTGATTAACACTGAACCCTGTGGGGGGAGCCTTAGTCTGGCTCTGTGAGCCCCCCCCAGTGATTAACACTGAACCCTGTGGAGGGAGTCTCAGTCTGGCTCTGTGAGCCCCCCCCCCCAGTGATTAACACTGAACCCTGTGGGGAGAGCCTTAGACTGG
The DNA here is from genome assembly GCF_964198595.1 of Lampetra fluviatilis. Classification (NCBI taxonomy): domain Eukaryota; kingdom Metazoa; phylum Chordata; class Hyperoartia; order Petromyzontiformes; family Petromyzontidae; genus Lampetra; species Lampetra fluviatilis. Next base: position 3,759,513 of record NC_136347.1, on the reverse strand, counting down.
CTCTGTGAGTCTCAGTGATTAACACTGAACCCTGTGGGAGCCTTATTCTGGCTCTGTGAGTCCCAGTGATTAACACTGAACCCTATGGGAGCCTTAGTCTGGCTCTGTGAGTCTCAGTGATTAACACTGAACCCTGTGGGGGGAGCCTTAGTCTGGCTCTGTGAGCCCCAGTGATTAACACTGAACCCTATGGAAGCCTTAGTCTGGCTCTGCGAGTCTCAGTGATTAACACTGGAACCTATGGGAGCCTTAGTCTGGCTCTGTGAGCCTCAGTGATTAACACTGAACCCTGTGGGAGCCTTAGTCTGGCTCTGTGAGCCCCCAGTGATGAACACTGAACCCTATGGGGGGAGCCTTAGTCTGGCTCTGTGAGCCCCAGTGATGAACACCAAACCCTATGGGAGCCTGAGTCTGGCTCTGTGAGTCTCAGTGATTAACACTGAACCCTATGGGGGGAGCCTTAGTCTGGCTCTGTGAGCCCCAGTGATGAACACCAAACCCTATGGGAGCCTTAGTCTGGCTCTGTGAGCCCCCAGTGATTAACACTGAACCCTGTGGGGGGAGCCTCAGTCTGGCTCTGTGAGCCCCCCCCCCAGTGATTAACACTGAACCCTGTGGGGGGAGCCTCAGTCTGGCTCTGTGAGCCCCCCCAGTGATTAACACTGAACCCTGTGGGGGGAGCCTTAGTCTGGCTCTGTGAGCCCCCAGTGATTAACAATGAACCCTATGGGGGGAGCCTTAGTCTGCTCTGTGAGTAGTGGTGCTACTGGTGGTCTTTCATCATCACGGTGGCTATGAGATGTTGACTACCTCGCCTGGTACACAGGAGGTCGTGGGTTCTATCCCAGACACTGAGAGATGTTGACTACCTCGCCCGGTCTACAGGAGGTCGTGGGTTCAATCCCAGACACTGAGAGATGTTGACTACCTCGCCTGGTACACAGGAGGTCGTGGGTTCAATCCCAGACACTGAGAGATGTTGACTACCTCGCCTGGTACACAGGAGGTTGTGGGTTCAATCCCAGACCCTGAGAGATGTTGACTACCTCGCCTGGTGCGCAGGAGGTCGTGGGTTCAATCCCAGACACTGAGAGATGTTGCCTACCTCGCCTGGTACACAGGAGGTCGTGGGTTCAATCCCAGACCCTGACGATGCCTTCTGTTGCTGTAGATTTGGAGTCTGCCTCTCTCTCTCTCACTCAGCCCCCCCCCCCCTGAGTTAATAGATGAATAGAAGCTACCCTGCCCCCCCCCCCACAAGTCAAGGAAATTAAACTTGGAGGAGTGAGAGAGAGGCGACACCCCCCCCAGCCCTGCCCCCCCCCTCACCTGCCCCCCCCCCCAGCCCTGCCCCCCCTCACCTGCCCCCCCCCACCAGCTTTGCCCCCCCCCCCTACACACACAATTCAAGGAAATGAAACTCGGAGGAGTGAGAGAGAGAGGAGGCAGGCCCCTTCCCTCCGTCTCTCGCATCTCACCCCCCCCCAGCCCCTCCCCTAGCCCCCCCTCCCCCACCAGCCCCTCCCCCCCAGCCCCCCCCCCAACCCCCCCCCCACCCCCCCTACACACACAATTCAAGGAAATGAAACTCGGAGTGAGAGAGAAGAGACAGGCCCCCTTCCCTCCGTCTCCTCGCATCTCACCCCCCCCAGCCCCTCCCCCCCAGCCCCCCCTCCCTCCCCCCAGCCCCCCAGCCCCTCCCCCCCAGCCCCCCTCCCTCCCAGCCCCCCCCTCCCCCCCCAGCCCCCCCCCAGCCCCCACTCCAACAACTCCAACAGCCCTCCGACCGCCCTCTCAAAAGAGGCCTCCCTTGCCGAGAACTCCGAGTGATCTGTTGCCCGCCGTGCCATGGTGGTGCGCCCCGTGGTGGTGGTGCGCCACGTGGTGGTGGTGCGCCACGTGGTGGTGGTGTGCCACGTGGTGTTGGGCCACGTGGTGTTGGGGCCTGTGCAGAGACGACAGCACCGAGGCGAAGGGCCCAGCGGCTCCCAGGGCCTCAAGGCCTCCGCCGACGAGGGCGCTACCGGCGTGGCGACCAAAGAGGCCACCACCACCACCGCCGCCGCCACCGCCACCGCCGCCGCCACCACCACCACCGCCGCCACCACCACCACCACCGCCGCCACCACCACCACCGCCGCCACCACCACCACCAGCCGCCACGGCCGCCCAGTCGACGGCTTGGGCCTTGGGGCCCGAGCACTCGGCGAGCGTGCACGGCACGGGCGACGCCGACGAAGACGCCGCCGAAGACGACGAAGACGACGCGGCGGCGGCGACGGCGGTGGACGAGGAGGAGGAGGTAGAGGAGGTGGCGGACGAGGAGGTGGTGGAGGTGGTGGAGGAGGTGGTGGAGGAGGCGAGGTGGTGGTGGTGGTGGTGTTGTTGAGGCCCCGGGCTGCAAACGGCACCACCGGTGCTGTCTGGGTCGACGCGTTCGCCGTCATCGCCGTCGTCGTCGTCGTCGTTGTTGTCATTGTTTCTCTTGCAGGAGGAGGAGGTGGCGGCTGACGAGGTGGAGGAGGAGGTGGAGGTGGAGGAGGTGGAGGTGGTGAGCTTGGCGGCTCCACTCATCCCTCCGCTGGAGGCCGCCGTGGTGGCCGCAGCGGCGGCAGCGGCTCGCTCCTGCTTGCGGAACTTGGCACGGCGGTTCTGGAACCACACCTGGAGGGAGGGCCGGGGGGAGGTGGCGGTGGTGACGGTGGTGGTGGTGGAGGTGGTGGTGACGGTGGTGGTGGTGACGGTGGTTGTGGTGGTGACGGTGGTGGTGGTGGTAATCGTGGTGGTGGTGGTAGTGACGGTGGTGACGGTGATGGTGACGGTGGTGATTGTGGTTGTGGTGGTGACGGTGGTGACGGTGGTGACGGTGGTGACGGTAGTGGTGGTGACGGTGGTGGTGGTGGTGGTGGTGATGGTAGTAATCGTGGTGGTGACGGTGGTGACGGTGGACGTGGTGACGGTGGTGGTGGTGGTGACAGCAGAGGTGGAGGTGGTGGCGGTCATGGTGGTGGTGGTGATGGTGGTGGTGATGGTGGTGGTGGAGTTGGTGGTGGAGGTGGTGGTGGAGTTGGTGTTTCGGCAAAACAACCCCCTATCTCCTCAGTGCTGGATGGAAACGCTGTGGTGGGCAGTGCCGTCGGGGGAGGGCCAATTTAGATGATAACCCTCCACCTTCAATTAATTACCCCCAAACCACGATAAAAAAATTTAATTAATAAGCTTGTGCCAGAGGCCCCGGGGGGACAGGCGTCTATGACGTCTCCTGGCCAAACCCCATTTGGCGGAGCCAGGAGACTGAATCTTTACCCTCGGGGCTCCTCTAAAACGAACGCTCAATGTGGAGGAGAGGCTGCCGCTCCTCTGTCGGGAGCTGGACCGGTACCGCCTGGATCTCTGTGGCATTCAGGAGGTCCGGTGGACCGGCTCTGGCTCCTGCCACCATGAGGGGTGGGCAGTCCTCTACTCGGGGCAGGAGACTACTAAACAACAGGGTGTGGTTCTTCTTCTGAACAAAAGAATGAAGGGGGCGTGGAAGCGTGGCGGTGAGGTGTGGGAAGCTGTAAGCCCCAGGCTACTTTGGGCTCGCTTTCCCATCAACCAGAGGCGAGGAATGATGGTCGTGGTTACTTATGCCCCCATCAAAGACGAACATCCGTGGAGGGATGCAGGCAAGGCCGATGAGTTAGATGCCTTCTATGACCTCCTGTCACAGGTGCTGGCTAAAGTGGCCCCTCGGGACAGAGTAATCTTGTTGGGTGACTTCAATGCCCGAGCTGGTCATGATGCTGGCACCTGGTCTGGAGTAATTGGAAGGCATGGGCCAGATCAGTTCAATAATAACGGCAGGAGGCTGCTAGATTTTTGTGCAGCCCATGGGCTTGTAATTATCAACACGCTGTTCCGGCATCGGCGCATTTAAACAACATCATGGATGCATGCCGGGTCCAAGCAAGAACATCTGCTGGACTACATAGTGACGGACCAGCGGATGCGAGCCCATGTCCTTGACACCAGGACCTACCGTGGAGCTGATCTGCCCACTGACCATCGACTTGTCATCTGTAAGACGCGCCTGCCATTCTTCCACTCCGGTGGTGGGTGTACACCCAGGACCTCATTCAAACCCTTAGTGGCCTGGTCTCAGCTAGCTGATCAAAGTTAAAAGCGAGAATTTCATCATCGCTTGCAGCTGAGGTTGGCATCGTCCCCCACTCCTCCTGATGTCGAGGGGAAATGGGCGAGGTTTGGGACTGTGGCTCATGCAGCTGCAATGGCTTCTTTGGGTACACAGTCCAGACCTCCCCAGAGACCCTGGCTTACAGAGGAGGTGTTCAGGCTGGCTGAGAAAAAGCGACAGGCCCACTCTCATCGGCTACAGCGTCCCACGTCGGAGAATGAGGAGGTTTACCGCAGCCTTCGCTCGGAGGTTCGGAGAGCCGTGAGGCGCTGCAAGGATGGGTGGTGGTCGTGAGTTGCTGAGGAGATGGAGTCTGCCACAAAGGCCCGCTCTTTAACTCCATCAAAAGAGTAACCTGCAGCGCCACACCTATTACCATCATTCGGGGAAAGAACGGTGATCTAATCTCCGACCCCCAAATATTGGAAGAAGAAGTCACCCCCTGTGAGTGGCTGGCTGAGGTGCCATCTGTTGAGGAAGTACTGAAGGCGATCCGGAGTCTGAGACCAGGAAAGGCACCGGGCAGAGATGATCTCCCAAACGAAATGCTGAGGGAGGGTGGCGTTTGTGCACAGATTGCCCTACATGACATCATAACAACAGTCTGTAATTGTTGGAGTTAGTGGTGATGGTGGAGTTGGTGGTGATGGTGTTGGTGGTGGTGTTGGTGGTGGTGATGGAGGTGGTGATGGTGGTGGTGATGGCGGTGGTGATGGTGGAGGTGATGGTGGAACTGGTGATGATGGTGGAGGAGGTGATGGTGGTGGCGGTGATGGTGGTGGTGATGATGATAATGGTGATGGAGGTGATGATGGAGGTGATGGTGATGATGGTGATGTTGCTCACCCCACCTGCACACGGGCCTCGGTGAGGTCTATCTTGAGCGCCAGCTCCTCCCGTGTGTAGATGTCGGGGTAGTGGTGGTGATGGTGATGATGATGGAGGTGATGATGGAGGTGATGGAGATGATGGTGATGCTGCCCCACCCACCTGCACACGGGCCTCGGTGAGGTCTATCTTGAGCGCCAGCTCCTCCCGTGTGTAGATGTCGGGGTAGTGGTGGTGATGGTGATGATGATGGAGGTGATGGAGGTGATGATAAAGGTGATGATGGTGATGATGGTGATGATGGTGGAGGTGATGATAATGGTGGTGGTGATGGAGGTGGTGATGGAGGTGGTGATGATGGTGGTAGTGGTGATGGTGATGGTGATGATGGAGGTGATGGAGATGATGGTGATGCTGCCCCACCCACCTGCACACGGGCCTCGGTGAGGTCTATCTTGAGCGCCAGCTCCTCCCGTGTGTAGATGTCGGGGTAGTGGTGGTGATGGTGATGATGATGGAGGTGATGGAGGTGATGATAAAGGTGATGATGGTGATGATGGTGATGATGGTGGAGGTGATGATAATGGTGGTGGTGATGGAGGTGGTGATGGAGGTGGTGATGATGGTGGTAGTGGTGATGGTGATGATGGTGATGATGGTGATGGTGGTGATGATGGTGGTGATGGTGATGATGGAGGTGATGGAGATGATGGTGATGCTGCCCCACCCACCTGCACACGGGCCTCGGTGAGGTCTATCTTGAGCGCCAGCTCCTCCCGTGTGTAGATGTCGGGGTAGTGGTGGTGATGGTGATGATGATGGAGGTGATGGAGGTGATGATAAAGGTGATGATGGTGATGATGGTGATGATGGTGGAGGTGATGATAATGGTGGTGGTGATGGAGGTGGTGATGGAGGTGGTGATGATGGTGGTAGTGGTGATGGTGATGATGGTGATGATGGTGATGGTGGTGATGATGGTGGTGATGGTGATGATGGAGGTGATGGAGATGATGGTGATGCTGCCCCACCCACCTGCACACGGGCCTCGGTGAGGTCTATCTTGAGCGCCAGCTCCTCCCGTGTGTAGATGTCGGGGTAGTGGTGGTGATGGTGATGATGATGATGGAGGTGATGGAGGTGATGATGGAGGTGATGATGGTGATGATGGTGGAGGTGATGATAATGGTGGTGGTGATGGAGGTGGTGATGGAGGTGGTGATGATGGTGGTAGTGGTGATGGTGATGATGGTGATGATGGTGATGGTGGTGATGATGGTGGTGATGGTGATGATGGAGGTGATGGAGATGATGGTGATGCTGCCCCACCCACCTGCACACGGGCCTCGGTGAGGTCTATCTTGAGCGCCAGCTCCTCCCGTGTGTAGATGTCGGGGTAGTGGTGGTGATGGTGATGATGATGGAGGTGATGGAGGTGATGATGGAGGTGATGATGGTGATGATGGAGGAGGTGATGATAATGGTGGTGGTGATGGAGGTGGTGATGGAGGTGGTGATGATGGTGGTAGTGGTGATGGTGATGGTGATGATGGAGGTGATGGAGATGATGGTGATGCTGCTCACCCCACCTGCACACGGGCCTCGGTGAGGTCTATCTTGAGCGCCAGCTCCTCCCGTGTGTAGATGTCGGGGTAGTGGGTCTCGGCGAAGATGCGCTCCAGCTCACGCAGCTGCCCGCTCGTGAAGGTCGTGCGGATGCGCCGCTGTTTCCGCTTCTCGCACAGCAGCAGCGACGACGAGGAGGAGGAGGAGGTGGTGGTGGTGGTGGTGGAAGCCGGCTCCCCAAAGAGCTTGTAGGGGACTGTGGGGGTGGGGAGATGGGGGGGGGGTGGGGGGGGGGGTGGGGGTGATGGGGGGGATGGAGGGGGGGGATGGGGGGGATGGGGGGGGGAGATGGGGTAGATGGGGGGAGATTGGGGGGGGAGATGGGGGGGGGAGATGGGGTAGATGGGGGGGGGGGGGTGGGGGTGATGGGGTGATGGGGGGGATGGAGGGGGGGGGGGGTGGGGGGATGGGGGGGGGAGATGGGGTAGATGGGGGGGGAGATGGGGTAGATGGGGGGGAGATGGGGGGGGAGATGGGGGAGATAGGGGGAGGATGGGGGGAGGGGAGGAGAGATGGGGGGAGATGGGGGGAGGGGAGGGGATGGGGAGATGGGGTAGATGGGGGGAGATGGGGGGAGGATGGGGAGAGATGGGGGAGATGGGGAGATGGGGGGGGGGGAGATGGGGGAGATGGGGAGATGGGGGGGGGGAGATGGGGGAGATGGGGAGAGATGGGGGAGATGGGGAGATGGGGGGAGGGGAGGAGATGGGGAGATGGGGTAGATGGGGGGAGATGGGGGGAGGATGGGGAGAGATGGGGGAGATGGGGAGATGGGGGGGGGGAGATGGGGGAGATGGGGAGATGGGGGTAGATGGGGGAGATGGGGGGAGGATGGGGAGAGATGGGGGAGATGGGGAGATGGGGGGGGGGATGGGGGAGATGGGGGGGGAGATGGGGGGGAGATGGGGGAGATGGGGGGGATGCGGGGGGGGGGAGATGGGGGGGAGATTGGGGGGGTGAGATGGGGGGGGGGGGGAGATGGGGAGGAGATGGAGGGGGGTGGGGAGGTACGGGAGAGATGGAGGGAGATGGGGGAGATGGGATGAGATGGGGGAGATGGGATGAGATGGAGGGAGATGGGTGAGATGGAGGGGGGGGGGGGAGATGGGGGAATGGGGGGAGATGGGAGAGAGAGGAGGAGATGGGGGGGAGAGCGGGAGATGGAGGAGGGAGATGGGGGAGGGAGATGGGGAGGGGAGAGATGGGGGGGAGGAGAGAGGGGGAGATGGGGGAGGGAGATGGGGAGGGGAGAGATGGGGGGGAGGAGAGAGGGGGAGATGGGGAGGAGAGATGGGGGAGGGAGATGGGGGGGAGGAGAGAGGGGGAGAGAGGGGGGAGATGGGGGGGATGGGGGGGGGGGAGACTGAACTAGTTGTAGTGAGCGGGGGGGGGGGGGACAGTACTACTCATTTGAGGCTGAGTCGACCTAGGGGAGGCCCAGGACCGGTTCAAATAATCGCTGTCACTGATGGTGGTGTTGGCTGTGAGCGGGTCGCCGGGTTCGTAGCGCAGCGTAGCGCTAACCACTGCACCACCGCTCCCCACTGACACAAAGACAAAGATCCCCCGTGTAGCCTTAACAGACTGTAGGGGCAAGTGCTGTTAGCGAGCACCTATGAAGGCCGGAACGGCACACGAGGGGGTGGGTGGCCAGCACCACGCCCGACCGCCTTTGTCTCCCCAGTGGCGATGTTTACACACCGCACCAGGTACTCATTTAAGGCTAAGTCGACCTAGGGCAGGCCCGGGACCGGTTCAGATAATCGCGCTAACCGCTACACTACCGCTCCCCCCTACTGACACACACACACTGACACACACACACACTGACACACACACACACTGACACACACACTGACACACACACTGACACACATACTGACACACACACACTGACACAGACACACAGACACTGACACACACACACTGACACACAGACACACACACACTGACACACACACACTGAAACACACACACTGACACACACACACTGACACACACACATTGAAACACACACACTGACACACACACACTGACACACACACACTGACACACACACACTGACACACACACTGACACACACACACACTGACACAGACACACACCCTGACACACAGACACTGAAACACACACACTGACACACACACACTGACACACACACACTGACACACACACACTGACACACACACACTGACACACACACTGACACAGACACACTGACACACACACTGACACAGACACACACCCTGACACACACACTGACACACACACTGACACACACACACTGACACACACACACTGACACACACACAAATACACACACACCTACACAGACACAAACACTGACACACACACACTGACACACACACTGACACACACACACTGACACACACACACTGACACACACACTGACACAGACACACACCCTGACACACAGACACTGACACACACACACACTGACACATACATACACACACAAATACACACACACCTACACAGACACACACACTGACACACACACACTGACACACACTGACACACACACACACACACTGACACACACACACTGACACACACACTGACACAGACACACACCCTGACACACAGACACTGACACACACACACTGACACATACATACACACACAAATACACACACACCTACACAGACACAGACACTGACACACACACACTGACACACACTGACACACACACACACACACAAGTACACACACACACAAATACACACACACACACGCACGCAATTATATTTCTAAACAATGATATATATATACAATTATATACAAACACACACACTGAAATCCACAATTATATGCACGCTTACACACACACACGCACACAATTATTTACCCAATTAAACACACGCAATTACACATACAAGTAGATACACTTCAAACATCAGCAATGATGCGTGCACTCATGCACGCGCACACTCATGTACACAATTACATACCTGCCACGACACACACAGGAAATTGTAGTTTAACTCATAAATACAATCATACACACACACAACATACACGCACAATTATATAAACATCTAGCTTCACCACCACACCCGGCCGCCTTTGTCTCCCCAGTGGCGATGTTGACACACACAGACAGCAGTTACTCGGTTTGAGGCTGAGTCGACCTAGGGGAGGCCCAGGACCGGTTCAAATAATCGGCGGTGGGGCAGTGAGCGGGAAATCGAACTCGGGTCGCCGGGTTCGTAGCGCGGCGTAGCGCTAACCGCTGCACCACCGCTCCAAAGACAAAGATCCCCCGTATAGCCTTAACAGACTGTAGGGGCAAGTGCTGTTAGCGAGTAGCACCTATGAAGGCTACCGGCGCTGTGGCACACACGGAGACACAGACAAAGATCCCCCGTATAGCTTTCACAGACTGTAGGGGCAAGTGCTGTTAGCGAGCACCACCAATGAAGGCCGGCACGGCACACGAGGGGGTGGGGTGGCCAGCACCACCACGCCCGGCCGCCTTTGTCTCCCCATATTCTTAGTTTTTTTCGGTAAAGTCACCGTGTAGGTAAAACATCAAAATGAATGAAAATAAAATAAAAACAAAAATCACGACGTTTCGGAGGCAACACAAGTCTCCGTCATCAGGTGGGACCGTCACAGCCGAATTAGCTGCATCATCCGAAACGTCGTGATTTTTGTTTTTATTTTATTTTATTTTAATTAATTTTGATGTTTTACCTACACGGTGACTTTACCGAAAAAACTTAAGAAGATGGTTCCTTGCAGTCACGAAAGCTTCAAATCTAGAATTTGTCTCCCCAGTGACGATGTTCACACACACACACACCGCACCAGCTACTCGTTCAAGGCTGAGTCGACCTAGGGGAGGCCCAGGACCGGTTCAAATAATCGGCGGTGGCCGTGAGCGGGAAATCGAACTCGGGTCGCCGGGTTCGTAGCGCGGCGTAGCGCTAACCGCTGCACCACCGCTCCAAAGACAAAGATCCCCCGTATAGCTTTCACAGGCTGTAGGGGCAAGTGCTGTTAGCGAGTAGCACCAATGAAGGCCGGCACGGCACACGAGGGGGTGGGGTGGCCAGCACCACGCCCGGCCGCCTTTGTCTCCCCAGTGACGATGTTCACACACACACACACACCGCACCAGGTACTCATTCAAGGCTGAGTCGACCTAGGGGAGGCCCAGGACCGGTTCAAATAATCGGCGGTGGCCGCGAGCGGGAATCGAACTCGTGCCGCCGGGGTTCGTAGCGCCCCCCTCCCACGTGCGCGGGTCACGTGACAGATGTGACGTCACAGCTCACGAGCCGTGCAAAAAATCTCTGCGTTATTGAGCTTTCCCCACCCCCCACCCTCCGCCCGAAAAAAATGTATTTTTATATTTTTATAATTTGTGCATGGTGTACATTCTGCAAAGTACCCACATGGCAAATTTGCAATTTTTTGCATGTCGGGAAGTACGCTAAACATTTTGGACAGACACACACAATCACGACTTTGACTTTTTTTATACATATATATGGAGATTCAGAATGCATTTAAACCCCCGCAATTTATATATAGCGATAGTGTGTACACAGAATTATGCATACGCACAATATACTACATACACAATGATACCTAATTATATATAGCGATAGTGTGTACACAGAATTATGCATACGCACAATATACTACATACACAATGATACCTAATTATATGATCAAAAGTTTACACAATTACACATATTTACACACTCACAAACATACACAATAATACACACTGTGTGCAATCGATTATATACTGTGCCTACAATTATACACAATTAGACACTCACAATTACACACGATTGAATACATTCAATGCTATATTTGCATACACAGATATACAGACACAACTATAGACAATTGTACACACAGATACACAATTATACACTCACAGTTATACACAATTAGACACTCACAATTACACACGATTGAATACATTCAATGCTATATTTGCATACACAGATATACAGACACAACTATACACAATTGTACACACAGATACACAATTATACACTCACAGTTATACACAATTAGACACTCACAATTACACACGATTGAATACATTCAATGCTATATTTGCATACACAGATATACAGACACAACTATAGACAATTGTACACACAAATACACAATTATACACTCACAGTTATACACAATTAGACACTCACAATTACACACGATTGAATACATTCAATGCTATATTTGCATACACAGATATACAGACACAACTATAGACAATTGTACACACAAATACACAATTATACACTCACAGTTATACACAATTAGACACTCACAATTACACACGATTGAATACATTCAATGCTATATTTGCATACACAGATATACAGACACAACTATAGACAATTGTACACACAAATACACAATTATACACTCACAGTTATACACAATTAGACACTCACAATTACACACGATTGAATACATTCAATGCTATATTTGCATACACAGATATACAGACACAACTATAGACAATTGTACACACAAATACACAATTATACACTCACAGTTATACACAATTAGACACTCACAATTACACACGATTGAATACATTCAATGCTATATTTGCATACACAGATATACAGACACAACTATAGACAATTGTACACACAAATACACAATTATACACTCACAGTTATACACAATTAGACACTCACAATTACACACGATTGAATACATTCAATGCTATATTTGCATACACAGATATACAGACACAACTATAGACAATTGTACACACAAATACACAATTATACACTCACAGTTATACACAATTAGACACTCACAATTACACACGATTGAATACATTCAATGCTATATTTGCATACACAGATATACAGACACAACTATACACAATTGTACACACAGATACACAATTATACACTCACAACCATACACACGCAGCGATGTATGTAGTGATGCTGTATTCACAAACTTATTTGCACGCAATTGCAGATGATTATAGCCACAATTAAGCGTACAATTGCGTACACAATCATACACTGACAATTAGACGCAAGTTTACACGCGACAAAATACTTAAACATGCGCATGAAATTGTATGCGCAAAAAAATACGCACAGTTAAATTTAGATGTAAAGCTTCTTTCGTGACTGCAGGGATTCATCTCGTTGGTTCTTTCGGTAAAGTCACGTAGAAGGGAAGTAATAAAATAATAAAAATAAAACATGATAAAAATAAAACGTAATGAAATTTCGATGTAAAGCTTCTTTCGTGACTGCAGGGATTCATCTCGTTGGTTCTTTCGGTAAAGTCGTCACGTAGAAGGGAACTAATAAAATAATAAAAATAAAACATAATAAAAATAAAACGTTATTATATTTCGATGTAAAGCTTTCGTGACTGCAGGGATTCATCTCATTGGTTCTTTCGGTAAAGTCACGTAGAAGGGAAATAATAAAATAATAAAAATAAAACATAATAAAATACAATTCTCACGACGTTTCGGCCACAACGCAAGCAGCCGTCCTCAGGTGAAGAACAGGTCTGTCGGGAAGACAGCGTCTGAATGATTCATGATTCATTATTCATTCAGACGCTGTCTTCCCGACAGACCTGTTCTTCACCTGCGGACGGCTGCTTGCGTTGTGGCCGAAACGTCGTGAGAATTGTATTTTATTATTTTTCGATTTAAAGCTTTCGTGACTGCAGGGATTCATCTTCTTGGTTCTTTCGGTAAAGTCACGTAGAAGGGAAGTAATAAAATAATAAAAATATGTTTTATTTTTATTATTTTATTACTTCCCTTCTACGTGACTTTACCGAAAGAACCAAGAAGATGTATTTTATTATGTTTTATTTTTATCATTTTATTATTTCCCTTCTACGTGATGACTTTACCGTAAAGAACCAAGAAGATGAACACGCACAGTTATACACACACACACACACATTTATATACACTGTCATGCACGCAAATTATTTACGTAAGCATACACGCGATTACATACATACATTTTCGACACAATTTTGCACGCGATTATATACACTATTACACACACACAAATGTACACACACAATTATATACGTACAATTATATACGTACAAGAATGATATACGCAGAATTGTATACACACACACACACATATACACCATTTTTTTAATACGCTATATTACACTCGACATTATATACACAAAAGTAGATACACAATTATACACATTGCAATGCACGCAACGATATACACAACGACACACACTTGTACACACAATTAGTTACACGATTAAACATTTATATAAACAATCATACACGCGCCAATATATTCACAATGATACACACACTCGCACATACATATGCACACACAATAATATACAAACAAAGACAAAGATCCCCCGTGTAGCCTTAACAGACTGTAGGGGCAAGTGCTGTTAGCGAGTAGCACCCTATGAAGGCTACCGGCACGGCGATGTTTACACACCGCACCAGGTACTAGTTTCAGGCTGAGTCGACCTAGGGGAGATCCAGGACCCGGTTCAGATAATCAGTAGCGCAGCGTAGCGCTAACCACTACACCCACCGCTCCCCACACACACACACAATGATATACACACACAACGATATACGTATACAACGACACACACACACACACACAATCATACACACACACACACGCACGCGCTTTACACACACACACACGCAACTTTAATATCTACTCACAAAACACACGCAAATTGAACACGCAGATTATATATTATTGATGCGAAATGATACACGAAACATACGCGGGCAATTGGACGTGCACAATTGTACATCGGCACACGATCATATTCTCTTTGTGCGTTCAGTACGCACAAAGACAAAGATCCCCCGTGTAGCCTTAACAGACTGTAGGGGCAAGTGCTGTTAGCGAGTAGCACCTATGAAGGCCGGCACTGTGGCACACGAGGGGGTGGGGTGGCCAGCACCACGCCCGGCCGCCTTTGTCTCCCCAGTGGCGATGTTTACACACCGCTACACCAGGTACTCGTTTGAGGCTGATACACACACACACACAATTATACACAACAACAACAACAACCGCCATTCGCCATTAAGTGGCGGTGACGTCACCACGACGCTTGTGCCAGGCCAAGTGCACCTTGAGGCTACCACGTGAAGTGTCGAACGCCCGCTGGCAGGAGGTCACGGGGCAGACCCAGCAGGTGCCACGGGTCGACTGACCGAGATGACCGAGATGACTGGCTGATGCACCACCTGTGCCCCCTACTGTGCCAACTTGCTGTGCTTTATCCACCCGGCGCTCCGCTAGTTGTTGTGAGCGTCGCTCCTCCGCCCTCCGTTGTTGTTGGAGGGCGACTGCCTCCAACTGCCCAGTAGCGTCCTTCACGAGCCTCCTCCACTGAGGCCGATCTTGACACCGCTGGTACCAGTCACCGGCAAGTCCACTCAGCTCCACGTCCTCCTGTACCATATCACTCCATCTCTTCTCTAGCCCGTGCCGCACCCGTTTAGCCCCCTCGATCCGGCCGAACAAAAGCTGTTTAGGCATGCGGTGGCTGGGCATGCGGGCTACATGACCTAGCCAACGCAGCCTTGCCTGCCGGAGGAGCTCACCGATGGGACTTTGCCCAGATCTTTCAAGGATTTGTGAGCTCCTCACACAATCCAGCCTGGTTAAACCCAGGATGGATCGTAGGCAGGCCAGCCTAAATGTTTTTAACCGGCGAAGATGTTCCATTAGGGGGGACCACGTTTCGCAAGCGTAGAGAAGGGAGGGAATGACCGTGGCCGAGAAGACCTGAAGCTTCGTGCGGAGTGATAGTAGCTTCCACACAGCGTTACGCAACCGATGAAAAGATAATGCCGCTCGACTGATTCGGAGTGAGACCTTTGCTGCTAAACCGGAGCCGGTCATGAGCACACTGCCCAGGTATGGGAAACTCTCCACTCTTTCAAATATAGATTCTCCACTCTTTCTACAACTGCCCTATCACCAATTGGGAGTTGTGGGGGTGGAGTGTCCGATGGTACAAAATACCCAGGCAGGTGCTTAGTTTTAGTGGGGCTGATGGTAAGGCCCCACCTCTTTGTGGCAAGCTCCAGGTTTAGCAGCAGCGCCTCCAACTCCTCCTCTGCGTGAGCAACAATTACCAGATCATCGGCATACATAACGTGGTTGAGCAATAGAGAGCCATCCCTTGACCGCATTTGGGCATTGATCAGCCTCCCATTGTATCTGTACCAAATGAAAATTCCTCCGGTACAGCTATTGAAGGCTTCACGAACTACGTGGTCGAAATAGATGTTAAATAATGTAGGAACCAGAGGACATCCCTGTCGCACCCCCAAGGTGAACTGGGAAAGGCTCCGACTCCCGGCCACGTAGTTTTACCCGGGCCCACTCACCATCATGAAGGTTCTTAATGCGCGTGAGCAGAGGGTCAGGGACTCCGAAAGCACGAAGAACAACCCAGAGCCCAGGCCTACTGATGGTATCATAGACCTTGACCAGGTCAATAAAGCAGAGATGTAGGTCTTGTTGGAATTCCCTACATCTCTGCTGTAGCAGATGGACAGAAAATATGGCATCTGTGCAGGACCGCCCTTTCATGAAACCGCATTGGGGCTCCGCAAGCCTCTCCTCAGCGTGCCTAGCAAGGCTATGTTGAATAATCCTTGCCAAGACCTTTCCCGGCACACCGAGGAGTGAGATGCCCCTGTAGTTGTTACAGTCTGTGTGGTCTCCCTTCTTAAAGAGGGGGACCAGCAGGGCATCCTTCAAATCCTGCGGAACCCGTCCAATGGCCCAGACTGTTGTTATGATGTCATGTAGGGCAGTCTGTGCACAAACGCCATGCTCCCTCAGCATTTCGCTTGGGAGATCATCTCTGCCCTGTGCCTTTCCTGGTCTCAGACTCTGGATCGCCTTCAGTACTTCCTCAACAAATGGCACCTCAGCCAGCCACTCACAGGGGGTGACTTCTTTTTCCAATATTTGAGGCACCGCAGCCTCAGCAGGATCATCCCCACTTTGTCCCACAATGTTTTCCAGGATGAGGAATTTCCTCTCGCCCAGGACCTCAGAAATGCTCAGCAAATCTGCAAACCTGTTCCTGGGGGTCGGAGATTGTATCACCGTTAAATAGGGATTTGTGATTGCGGGCCATTGAGCCAGACTCCATCTCCTCAGAAACCCTACGACCACCACCCATCCTTGCAGCGCCTCATGGCTCTCCGAACCTCCGAGCGAAGGCTGCGGTAAGTCTCCTCATTCTCTGACGTGGGATGCTGTAGACGATTAGAGTGGGCCTGTCGCTTTTTCTCAACCATCCTGAACACCTCCTCTGTCGGCCAGGGTCTCTGGGGAGGTCTGGACCGCGTACCCAAAGCAGCCATTGCAGCTGCATGAGTCACAGTCCTAAACCTTGCCCATTTACCCTCGACATCAGGAGGAGTCGGGGACGATGCCAACCCCAACCGCAAGCGATGATGAAATTCTCACTTGCAACTTCCATCAGCTAGCTGAGATCAGGCCACCTTAGGTTGGAATGGGGTGCTGGGTGTACACCCACCACCGGAGTGGAAGAATGGCAGGCGCATCTTATAGATGACTAGTCGATGGTCAGAGGGCAGATCAGCTCCACGGTAGATCCTGGTGTCAAGGACATGGGCCCGCATCCGCTGATCTGTCACTATGTAGTCCAGCAGATGTTCTTGCTTGGACCTTGCATGTATCCATGATGTTGTGTGGATGCACCGATGCCTGAACAGCGTGTTGGTAATTACAAGCCCATGGGCTGCACAAAAATCTAGCAGCCTCCTACCGTTATTATTGAGCTGATCTGGCCCATGCCTTCCAATCACTCCAGACCAGGTGCCAGCATCATGACCAACTCGGGCATGTGAAGTCACCCAACAAGATGACTCTATCCCGAGGGGCCACGTTAGCCAGCACCTGTGACAGGAGGTCATAGTAGGCATCTGACTCATCGGCCTTGCCTGCATCCCTCCACGGATGTTCGTCTTCGGTGGGGGCATAAGTAACCACGACCACCACTCCTCGCCTCCAGTTGATGGGAAGGCAAGCCCAAAGTAGCCTGGGGCTTACAGTTTCCCACACCTCACCGCCACGCTCCCACGCCCCCTTCATTCTTTTTTTCAGAAGAAGAGCCACACCCTGTTGTTTAGTAGTCTCCTGCCCCGAGTACAGGACTGTCCACCCCTCATGGTGGCAGGAGCCAGAGCCGGTCCACCTAACCTCCTGAATGCCACAGAAATCCAGGCGGTACCGGTCCAGCTCCCGACAGAGGAGTGGCAGCCTCTCCTCCGCAGTGAGCGATCGAACATTCCACGTGGCCACACGAAGTGGCTTTTTGTTGTTTCTGGAGGAGCCCCGAGGGTGAAGATTCAATCTCCTGGCTCCGCCAAATGGGGTTTGGCCAGGAGACGTCATAGACGCCTGTTCCCCCCCCGGGGCCTCCAGCACAAGCTTTTTATTAGACGTAGTTTAGTGGTAATTTATTGAAGGTGGACGGGTTACCAGCCCCTCGCACCCATCCAGAGTCCCCGTTTAGCCGCTGTGGTGGTCACAGACGCCATGAGGGGAAAGGCCAATGGGCATTGGCCCTCCCCCCACGACACTGCCCACGACAGCGTTGCCCGTCCGGCACCACGAGGAGGTAGGGGGTTGTTTTTGCCGGACATATATACACTCACACAAACACGTACATATATACACACATAGTACACACACACACATATACATAAACACGTATACACAAACACATATACACATACAAACACACACATGTATACACATATCTACACACACACATACACACACACATACATAAACACGTATACACAAACTCATATACACATACAAACACACACGTACACAAAGATCCCCCGTATAGCCTTAACAGACTGTAGGGGCAAGTGCTGTTAGCGAGTAACAGCACCTATGAAGGCCAGAACGGCACACGAGGGGGTGGGTGGCCAGCACCACCACGCCCGACCGCCTTTGTCTCCCCAGTGGCGATGTTCAGTACCACACCGAGCTAACTCATTTGAGGCTGAGTCGACCTAGGGGAGGCCCAGGACCGGTTCCGATAATCGTCACCGGTGGTGTTGGCGTGAGCGGGAATCAAACCCGGGTCTCCGGGTTCGTAGCGCGGCGTAGCGCTACCCGCTACACTACCACACCAGAATGAGGATCTTCATTTAGAACGCGGTAATAAATCCGATAATCCGTGAAGCTCTTTGTCGCAGACGGCAAAGCGGTGGCGGGGGGGCGGTCAGAACAACGCCCCAGCAACAAACCCCGTGACACTGTGCGCAACGTAGAGTATAGTGTAGTGTATAGTAGTGTAGTGTATAGTGTAGTGTATAGTAGTGTAGTGTATAGTGTATAGTAGTGTAGTGTATAGTGTATAGTAGTGTAGTGTATAGTAGTGTAGTGTATAGTGTATAGTAGTGTGTAGTGTAGTGTATAGTGTAGTGTATAGTGTAGTGTATAGTAGTGTAGTGTATAGTGTGGTGTATAGTGTAGTGTATAGTAGTGTAGTGTATAGTAGTGTAGTGTATAGTGTATAGTAGTGTAGTGTATAGTGTAGTGTAGTGTGTAGTGTAGTAGTGTATAGTGTAGTTTGTGTAGTTTATAGTGTAGTGTATAATGTAGTGTGTAGTGTATAGTGTAGTGTATAGTGTAGTGTATAGTGTAGTGTATAGTGTAGTTTGTGTAGTTTATAGTGTAGTGTATAGTGTAGTGTATAGTAGTGTATAGTGTAGTGTAGTGTATAGTGTAGTGTATAGTGTAGTTTGTGTAGTTTATAGTGTAGTGTATAGTGTAGTGTATAGTAGTGTAGTGTATAGTATAGTGTATAGTGTAGTGTATAGTGTAGTGCATAGTTTATAGCGTAGAGTATAGTGTAGTGTATAGTGTAGTGTGTAGTGTATAGTGTAGTGTGTAGTGTAGTGTATAGTGTAGTGTATAGTGTAGTGTGTAGTGTATAGTGTAGTGTGTAGTGTATAGTGTAGTGTATAGTGTAGTGTATAGTAGTGTAGTGTATAGTGTAGTGTATAGTGTATAGAAGTGTAGTGTATAGTGTAGTGTATAGTAGTGTAGTGTATAGTGTAGTGTATAGTAGTGTAGTGTATAGTGTAGTGTATAGTGTAGTGTATAATGTAGTGTGTAGTGTATAGTGTAGTGTATAGTGTAGTGTGTAGTGTATAGTGTAGTGTATAGTGTAGTTTGTGTAGTTTATAGTGTAGTGTATAGTGTAGTGTATAGTGTAGTGTATAGTGTAGTGTATATAGTATTGTGTAGTGTGTAGTGTAGTGTATAGTGTAGTGTATAGTAGTGTAGTGTATAGTGTAGTGTATAGTGTAGTGTATAGTAGTGTAGTGTATAGTGTAGTGTATATAGTAGTGTATAGTGTAGTGTAAAGTGTATATAGTAGTGTGTAGTGTAGTTAATAGTGTCGTGTATAGAAGTGTAGTGTATAATGTAGTGTATAGTAGTGTAGTGTATAGTAGTCTATAATGTAGTGTATATAGTAGTGTAGTGTATAGTAGTGTATAGTAGTTTGGTGTGTAGTGTATAGTGTAGTACATAGAAGTGAAGTGTATAGTGTAGTGTATAGTGTATTGTATAGTAGTTTAGTGTGTCGTGAGTGTAGTGTATAGTGTAGTGTATAGTGTAGTACATAGAAGTGAAGTGTATAGTGTAGTGTATAGTGTATTGTATAGTAGTTTAGTGTGTCGTGAGTGTAGTGTATAGTGTAGTGTATAGTGTAGTACATAGAAGTGTAGTGTATAGTGTAGTGTATAGTGTATTGTATAGTAGTTTAGTGTGTCGTGAGTGTAGTGTATAGTGTAGTGTATAGTGTAGTACATAGAAGTGTAGTGTATAGTGTAGTGTATAGTGTATTGTATAGTAGTTTAGTGTGTCGTGAGTGTAGTGTATAGTGTAGTGTATAGTGTAGTACATAGAAGTGAAGTGTATAGTGTAGTGTATAGTGTATTGTATAGTAGTTTAGTGTGTCGTGAGTGTAGTGTATAGTGTAGTGTATAGTGTAGTACATAGAAGTGAAGTGTATAGTGTAGTGTATAGTGTAATGTATAGTAGTTTAGTGTGTCGTGAGTGTAGTGTATAGTGTAGTACATAGAAGTGAAGTGTATAGTGTAGTGTATAGTGTATTGTATAGTAGTTTAGTGTGTCGTGAGTGTAGTGTATAGTGTAGTGTATAGTGTAGTACATAGAAGTGTAGTGTATAGTGTAGTGTATAGTGTATTGTATAGTAGTTTAGTGTGTCGTGAGTGTAGTGTATAGTGTAGTACATAGAAGTGAAGTGTATAGTGTAGTGTATAGTGTATTGTATAGTAGTTTAGTGTGTCGTGAGTGTAGTGTATAGTGTAGTGTATAGTGTAGTACATAGAAGTGTAGTGTATAGTGTAGTGTATAGTGTATTGTATAGTAGTTTAGTGTGTCGTGAGTGTAGTGTATAGTGTAGTGTATAGTGTAGTACATAGAAGTGTAGTGTATAGTGTAGTGTATAGTGTATTGTATAGTAGTTTAGTGTGTCGTGAGTGTAGTGTATAGTGTAGTGTATAGTGTAGTACATAGAAGTGTAGTGTATAGTGTAGTGTATAGTGTATTGTATAGTAGTTTAGTGTGTCGTGAGTGTAGTGTATAGTGTAGTGTATAGTGTAGTACATAGAAGTGAAGTGTATAGTGTAGTGTATAGTGTATTGTATAGTAGTTTAGTGTGTCGTGAGTGTAGTGTATAGTGTAGTGTATAGTGTAGTACATAGAAGTGTAGTGTATAGTGTAGTGTATAGTGTGTTGTATAGTAGTTTAGTGTGTCGTGAGTGTAGTGTATAGTGTAGTGTATAGTGTAGTACATAGAAGTGTAGTGTATAGTGTAGTGTATAGTGTATTGTATAGTAGTTTAGTGTGTCGTGAGTGTAGTGTATAGTGTAGTGTATAGTGTAGTACATAGAAGTGTAGTGTATAGTGTAGTGTATAGTGTATTGTATAGTA
Source organism: Lampetra fluviatilis (assembly GCF_964198595.1). Lineage (NCBI taxonomy): Eukaryota > Metazoa > Chordata > Hyperoartia > Petromyzontiformes > Petromyzontidae > Lampetra > Lampetra fluviatilis. The sequence continues at coordinate 3,737,844 of NC_136347.1, read as the reverse complement.
GTTTAGTGTGTCGTGAGTGTAGTGTATAGTGTAGTGTATAGTGTAGTACATAGAAGTGTAGTGTATAGTGTAGTGTATAGTGTATTGTATAGTAGTTTAGTGTGTCGTGAGTGTAGTGTATAGTGTAGTGTATAGTGTATTGTATAGTAGTTTAGTGTGTCGTGAGTGTAGTGTATAGTGTAGTGTATAGTGTAGTACATAGAAGTGTAGTGTATAGTGTAGTGTATAGTGTATTGTATAGTAGTTTAGTGTGTCGTGAGTGTAGTGTATAGTGTAGTGTATAGTGTGTTGTATAGTAGTTTAGTGTGTCGTGAGTGTAGTGTATAGTGTAGTGTATAGTGTAGTACATAGAAGTGTAGTGTATAGTGTAGTGTATAGTGTATTGTATAGTAGTTTAGTGTGTCGTGAGTGTAGTGTATAGAGACACTGCTAGTGAGACACTGGGTAGTGAGACACTGGGCACCACAACCAATGACACCACCACCACCAGTACCACCACTAACCAGTACCACTACCACCACCACCACTACCACCACCACTACAACCACTACCACCACTACCACCATGACCACCACCACCACTACCACAATGACTACCACCACCACTACCATCAACTACAACCACTACCACCACCATCACTACAACCAACTACAACCACTACCACCATTATGACCACCACCACCACTACCACCAACTACCACCACTACCACCACCACAACTACCACCAACTACCACCACTACCACCACCACCAACTACCACCACTACCACCACCACCAACTACCACCACGATCAACACCACCACCACCACTATCACCAACAACCACCAACAACCACCACCACCACCACCACTAGCACCAACTACCACCACTACCACCATGACCACCACCACTACCACCACTACCACCACCACCAACAACAACCACCAACAACCACCACCACCACTCACCCGCTGCGTACGATCCGCCGTGATCCCTCAGCGAGCCCAGCGAGCAACTCCCAGGCCCCAGGGCCGAGCAGGGAGTCCCCGGGCCGAATGGCGCCCGCACGGGGCCGTACTGGAACCCCCCTGCCTGGCTACACGAGCCAAAGTCGGTATAGGATCCAGGCAAGGCCGAGGCTTCCATGCCCGCCATGCAGGACTCGTAGGCGGACGTGTTGAGGTAGGGGTAGTCCATGGCTGCCCGGTCTGGGCGAGGTCGCGGCGCTGTCCCTGCAGGCAGGGGGAGAAGGTCGCGTGAGTTCGAGGACTCGTGGAGTCGCTGATGTGAGGCCTATGAGGGCCCATGGCTGGATGGGCCTATAGGCCTATCCAGCCATGGGCCCTCCACCTGAAGACGGAAACTTGTCTTCTTGGTTCTTTCGGTAAAGTCGTCACGTAGAAGGGAAGTAATAAAATAAAAATAATGAAACGTAATAAAATAATTCTCACGACGTTTCGGCCACAACGCAAGCAGCCGTCCACAGGTGGAGAACAGGTCCGAAACGTCGTGAGAATTGTATTTCATTATGTTTTATTTTTATTATTTTATTATTTCCCTTCTACGTGACTTTACCGAAAGAACCATGAAGATGAATCCCTGCAGTCACGAAAGAAGCTTTACATCGAAACGGAAACTTGTGTTGCCTCCGAAACGTCGTGATTTTTTTTTTTTAGTTGTGTTTTATTTTACTTTTATTAATTTTCATTTTTTACCTACGTGACTTTACCGAAAAAAAAACTAAGAATATGAATCCTTGCAGTCACGAAAGCTTCAAATCTAGAAATAGGCCTATCGGGTTATAGAACCCAGGCCTATAGGCCTTGCCTATAGGCCTTGCCTATAGGCCTGAGGCCTATAGACTCGGGCTTTATGTACCTCATAACTGGGTTCTAAAGACGTGGACTATGGAGATCTGGGTTATGGAGATCTGGATTATGTAGATCTGGGTTATGGAGATCTGGATTATGGAGATCTGAGTGATAGAGATCTGGAGATCTGGGTGATGGAGATCTGGATTTAGAGATCTGGGTTATGGAGATCTGGGTTATATAGATCTTGAGATCTGGGTTATGGAGATCTGGAGATCTGGGATATGGAGATCTGGGTGATAGAGATCTGGATGATGGAGATCTAGGAGATGGAGATCTGGGAGATGGAGATCTGGGAGATGGAGATCTGGGAGATGGAGATCTGAGTGATGGAGATCTGGGAGATAGAGATCTGGGTTATGGAGATCTGGGTTATGGAGATCTGGATTATGGAGATCTGGATTATGGAGATCTGGGTTATGGAGATCTGGGTGTAGAGATCTGGGTTATGGAGATCTGGGTTATGGAGATCTGGATTATGAAGATCTGGATTATGGAGATCTGGGAGATGGAGATCTGGGAGATGGAGATCTGGGTAATGGAGATCTGGGAGATTGAGATCTGGGTGATGGAGATCTGGGTGATGGAGATCTGGGAGATGGAGATCTGGGTTATGGAGATCTGGGAGATGGAGATCTGGGAGATGGAGATCTGGGTGATGGAGATCTGGGTGATGGAGATCTGGGTGATGGAGATCTGAAAGATGGAGATCTGGGTGATGGAGATCTGGGAGATGGAGATCTGGGTGATGGAGATCTGGGTGATGGAGATCTAGGTTATGGAGATCTGCGTTATGGAGATCTGGGTTATGGAGATCTGGGTTATGGAGATCTGGGTTATGGAGATCTGGGTTATGGAGATCTGGGTTATGGAGATCTGGGTTATGGAGATCTGGGATCTGGAGATCTGGGATCTGGAGATCTGGGATATGGAGATTTGGGTTATGGAGATTTGGGTTATGGAGATCTGGGTGATGGAGATCTGGATTATGGAGATCTGCGTTATGGAGATCTGGTTATAGTTCAGATCTGTGTGCAATGAATTTTAGGTGCATCTTGTCATTTCGTTGATTGTTGCGTTTGAACCCAAATCAAGAGCCGAATGGCTCACGGGGTAAATCCTAATACATGAAACTGAAACTGGGTTATGTGGATCTGGGCATTATGGGCAGAGCAATCTGGATGTAGGGGGCACACACACACACACAGACACACAGATAGACACACACACACACACACAGACACACAGATAGACACACACACAGACACACAGATAGACACACACACACACACAGACACACAGATAGACACACACACACAGACACACAGATAGACACACACACACAGACACACAGATAGACACACACACACACAGATAGACACACACACACACAGACACACAGATAGACACACACACACACACAGACACACAGATAGACACACACACACACACAGACACACAGATAGACACACACACACACACAAACACACAGATAGACACACACACACACAGACACACAGATAGACACACACACACAGACACACAGATAGACACACACACACACAGACACACAGATAGACACACACACACACAGACACACAGATAGACACACACACACACAGACACACAGATAGACACACACACAGACACACAGAGCCATCGAATTTGTCTGCAGGAGACTAGAGTCCAGCAAAAAACAAAGGTCCCCCGTGTAGCCTCTAACAGGACTGTAGGGGCAAGTGCTGTTACTGAGCATCACCTATGAAGGTAGAGACAAAGGCCCCCCGTGTAGCCTCTAACAGGCTGTAGGGGCAAGTGCTGTTAGTAGTAGCACCTATGAAGTTAGACACAGACAAAGGTCCCCCGTGTAGCCTCTAGCAGGCTGTAGGGGCAAGTGCTGTTAGTAGTAGCACCTATGAAGGCTACCGGCACTGTGGCCACACACACAGAGGGGGGGGGGGGGGGGGGGTTGCCAGCACCACCACGCCCGGCCGCCTTTGTCTCTCCCCCCCCTTCCAGTGGCTACTCATTTGAGGCTGAGTCTACCTTAGGGGAGGCCCAGGACCGGTTCAGAGAATCGTCGTTGATGCTGTTGAGCGGGATTCGTAGCGTGCTAACCGTTGCGCCACCGCTCCCCACACATTCACACACACACACACGTGTACAACATGCACACACACACACACACACGCGTACAACATGCACACACACACAAACACGCGTACAACATGCACACACACACACACACACGTGTACAACATGCACACACACACACACACGTGTACAACATGTACACACACACACACACACGTGTACAACATGTACACACACACACACACACGTGTACAACATGTACACACACACACACGTGTACAACATGTACACACACACACACACGTGTACAACATGCACACACACACACACACGTGTACAACATGTACACACACACACACGTGTACAACATGTACACACACACACACACACGTGTACAACATGTACACACACACACACACGTGTACAACATGTACACACACACACACGTGTACAACATGTACACACACACACGCACACGTGTACAACATGTACACACACACACACACGTGTACAACATGTACACACACACACGCACACGTGTACAACATGTACACACACACACACACACGTGTACAACATGCACACACACACACACACACGTGTACAACATGCACACACACACACACATGTACAACATGTACACACACACACGTGTACAACATGCACACACACATGTACAACATGTACACACACACACACACGTGTACAACATGCACACACACACACACACACGTGTACAACATGCACACACACACACACACACGTGTACAACATGCACACACACACACACACACGTGTACAACATGCACACACACACACACACACGTGTACAACATGCACACACACACACACACACGTGTACAACATGCACACACACACACACACACACACGTGTACAACATGCACACACACACACACACACGTGTACAACATGCACACACACACACACACACACACGTGTACAACATGCACACACACACACACACACACACGTGTACAACATGCACACACACACACGCACACGTGTACAACATGTACACACACACACACACACGTGTACAACATGCACACACACACACACACACGTGTACAACATGTACACACACACACACACACGTGTACAACATGCACACACACACACACGTGTACAACATGCACACACACACACACGTGTACAACATGCACACACACACACACACGTGTACAACATGCACACACACACACACGTGTACAACATGCACACACACACACACGTGTACAACATGTACACACACACACACGTGTACAACATGTACACACACACACACACACGTGTACAACATGTACACACACACACACACACGTGTACAACATGCACACACACACACACGTGTACAACATGCACACACACACACACGCACGTGTACAACATGCACACACACACACACACGTGTACAACATGTACACACACACACACACGTGTACAACATGCACACACACACACGTGTACAACATGCACACACACACACACACACACGTGTACAACATGCACACACACACACGTGTACAACATGCACACACACACACACACGTGTACAACATGCACACACACACACACACGTGTACAACATGTACACACACACACGCACACGTGTACAACATGTACACACACACACACACACGTGTACAACATGCACACACACACACACACACGTGTACAACATGTACACACACACACACACACGTGTACAACATGCACACACACACACGCACACGTGTACAACATGCA
>NC_136347.1:3702132-3727132 GCF_964198595.1 Lampetra fluviatilis | reverse complement strand
TGCACACACACACACACACACGCACACGTGTACAACATGCACACACACACACGCACACGTGTACAACATGCACACACACACACACACGTGTATAACATGCACACACACACACACACGTGTACAACATGCACACACACACACGCACACGTGTACAACATGCACACACACACACACACGTATACAACATGCACACACACACGCACACGTGTATAACATGCACACACACACGTGTACAACATGCACACACACACACACATGTACAACATGCACACACACACACACACACGTGTACAACATGCACACACACACACACACACGTGTACAACATGCACACACACACACGTGTACAACATGTACACACACACACACGTGTACAACATGCACACACACACACACACACGTGTACAACATGCACACACACACGTGTACAACATGTAAACACACACACACGTGTACAACATGCACACACACACACACACACGTGTACAACATGCACACACACACGTGTACAACATGTAAACACACACACACGTGTACAACATGCACACACACACACACACACGTGTACAACATGCACACACACACGTGTACAACATGTACACACACACACACGTGTACAACATGCACACACACACACACACACGTGTACAACATGCACACACACACGTGTACAACATGTAAACACACACACACGTGTACAACATGCACACACACACACACACACGTGTACAACATGCACACACACGTGTACAACATGCACACACACACACAGACACACAGACACACAGACACACACGCAGATGTAGACACACAGACACACACGCAGATGTAGACACACAGACACACACACAGATGTAGACACACAGACACACACGCAGATGTAGACACACAGACACACACACAGATGTAGACACACAGACACACACACAGATGTAGACACACAGACACGCACACAGATGTAGACACACAGACACACACGCAGATGTAGACACACAGACACACACGCAGATGTAGACACACAGACACACACACAGATGTAGACACACAGACACACACGCAGATGTAGACACACAGACACACACACAGATGTAGACACACAGACACACACACAGATGTAGACACACAGACACACACAGATGTAGACACACACACAGATGTAGACACACACACAGATGTAGACACACAGACACACACACAGATGTAGACACACAGACACACACACAGATGTAGACACACACACAGATGTAGACACACAGACACACACACAGATGTAGACACACAGACACACACACAGATGTAGACACACAGACACACACACAGATGTAGACACACACACAGATGTAGACACACAGACACACACACAGATGTAGACACACACACACACACACAGATGTAGACACACACACAGATGTAGACACACAGACACACACACAGATGTAGACACACAGACACACACACAGATGTAGACACACACACAGATGTAGACACACACACACACACACAGATGTAGACACACAGACACACACACAGATGTAGACACACAGACACACGCACAGATGTAGACACACAGACACACACACAGATGTAGACACACAGACACACGCACAGATGTAGACACACAGACACACACACAGATGTAGACACACAGACACACGCACAGATGTAGACACACAGACACACACACAGATGTAGACACACAGACACACACACAGATGTAGACACACAGACACACGCACAGATGTAGACACACAGACACACACACAGATGTAGACACACAGACACACACACAGATGTAGACACACAGATGTAGACACACAGATGTAGACACACAGATGTAGACACACACACAGATGTAGACACACAGACACACACATAGATGTAGACACACAGACACACACGCAGATGTAGACACACAGACACACACACAGATGTAGACACACAGACACACACACAGATGTAGACACACAGACACACACACAGATGTAGACACACAGACACACGCACAGATGTAGACACACAGACACACACACAGATGTAGACACACACACACACACGCAGATGTAGACACACAGACACACACACAGATGTAGACACACACACAGATGTAGACACACAGACACACGCACAGATGTAGACACACAGACACACGCACAGATGCAGACACACAGACACACACACAGATGTAGACACACAGACACGCACACAGATGCAGACACACAGACACACACACAGATGTAGACACACAGACACACACACAGATGTAGACACACAGACACACACACAGATGTAGACACACAGACACACACACAGATGTAGACACACAGACACGCACACAGATGCAGACACACAGACACACACGCAGATGTAGACACACACGCAGATGTAGACACACAGACACACGCGCAGATGTAGACACACAGACACACACACAGATGTAGACACACAGACACACACGCAGATGTAGACACACAGACACACGCACAGATGTAGACACACAGACACACACACAGATGTAGACACACAGACACACGCACAGATGTAGACACACACACAGATGTAGACACACAGACACGCACAGATGTAGACACACAGACACACACACAGATGTAGACACACAGACACGCACAGATGTAGACACACAGACACACACACAGATGTAGACACACAGACACACACACAGATGTAGACACACAGACACACGCACAGATGTAGACACACAGACACACGCACAGATGTAGACACACAGACACACGCACAGATGTAGACACACAGACACACACACAGATGTAGACACACAGACACACGCACAGATGTAGACACACAGACACACGCACAGATGTAGACACACAGACACACGCACAGATGTAGACACACAGACACACACACAGATGTAGACACACAGACACACGCACAGATGTAGACACACAGACACACGCACAGATGTAGACACACAGACACACACACAGATGTAGACACACAGACACAGATGTAGACACACAGACACACACACAGATGTAGACACACAGACACAGATGTAGACACACAGACACACACACAGATGTAGACACACAGACACAGATGTAGACACACAGACACACACACAGATGTAGACACACAGACACAGATGTAGACACACAGACACACACACAGATGTAGACACACAGACACAGATGTAGACACACAGACACAGATGTAGACACACACACAGATGTAGACACACAGACAGATGTAGACACACACACAGATGTAGACACACAGACACACACACAGATGTAGACACACACACAGATGTAGACACACAGACACACACACAGATGTAGACACACAGACACAGATGTAGACACACAGACACAGATGTAGACACACACACAGATGTAGACACACAGACACACACACAGATGTAGACACACAGACAGATGTAGACACACACACAGATGTAGACACACAGACACACACACAGATGCAGACACACAGACACACACACAGATGTAGACACACAGACACACGCACAGATGTAGACACACACACAGATGTAGACACACAGACACACACACAGATGTAGACACACAGACACACGCACAGATGTAGACACACACACAGATGTAGACACACAGACACACACACAGATGTAGACACACAGACACACGCACAGATGTAGACACACAGACACACACACAGATGTAGACACACACACAGATGTAGACACACACACAGATGTAGACACACAGACACACGCGCAGATGTAGACACACACACAGATGTAGACACACAGACACACACACAGATGTAGACACACACACAGATGTAGACACACAGACACACACACAGATGTAGACACACAGACACACGCACAGATGTAGACACACACACAGATGTAGACACACAGACACACACGCAGATGTAGACACACACACAGATGTAGACACACAGACACACACACAGATGTAGACACACAGACACACGCACAGATGTAGACACACACACAGATGTAGACACACAGACACACACGCAGATGTAGACACACAGACACACGCACAGATGTAGACACACAGACACACACACAGATGTAGACACACAGACACACACACAGATGTAGACACACAGACACACACACAGATGTAGACACACACACAGATGTAGACACACAGACACACACACAGATGTAGACACACACACACACACACAGATGTAGACACACACACAGATGTAGACACACAGACACACACACAGATGTAGACACACAGACACACACACAGATGTAGACACACACACAGATGTAGACACACACACACACACACAGATGTAGACACACAGACACACACACAGATGTAGACACACAGACACACGCACAGATGTAGACACACAGACACACACACAGATGTAGACACACAGACACACGCACAGATGTAGACACACAGACACACACACAGATGTAGACACACAGACACACGCACAGATGTAGACACACAGACACACACACAGATGTAGACACACAGACACACACACAGATGTAGACACACAGACACACGCACAGATGTAGACACACAGACACACACACAGATGTAGACACACAGACACACACACAGATGTAGACACACAGATGTAGACACACAGATGTAGACACACAGATGTAGACACACACACAGATGTAGACACACAGACACACACATAGATGTAGACACACAGACACACACGCAGATGTAGACACACAGACACACACACAGATGTAGACACACAGACACACACACAGATGTAGACACACAGACACACACACAGATGTAGACACACAGACACACGCACAGATGTAGACACACAGACACACACACAGATGTAGACACACACACACACACGCAGATGTAGACACACAGACACACACACAGATGTAGACACACACACAGATGTAGACACACAGACACACGCACAGATGTAGACACACAGACACACGCACAGATGCAGACACACAGACACACACACAGATGTAGACACACAGACACGCACACAGATGCAGACACACAGACACACACACAGATGTAGACACACAGACACACACACAGATGTAGACACACAGACACACACACAGATGTAGACACACAGACACACACACAGATGTAGACACACAGACACGCACACAGATGCAGACACACAGACACACACGCAGATGTAGACACACACGCAGATGTAGACACACAGACACACGCGCAGATGTAGACACACAGACACACACACAGATGTAGACACACAGACACACACGCAGATGTAGACACACAGACACACGCACAGATGTAGACACACAGACACACACACAGATGTAGACACACAGACACACGCACAGATGTAGACACACACACAGATGTAGACACACAGACACGCACAGATGTAGACACACAGACACACACACAGATGTAGACACACAGACACGCACAGATGTAGACACACAGACACACACACAGATGTAGACACACAGACACACACACAGATGTAGACACACAGACACACGCACAGATGTAGACACACAGACACACGCACAGATGTAGACACACAGACACACGCACAGATGTAGACACACAGACACACACACAGATGTAGACACACAGACACACGCACAGATGTAGACACACAGACACACGCACAGATGTAGACACACAGACACACGCACAGATGTAGACACACAGACACACACACAGATGTAGACACACAGACACACGCACAGATGTAGACACACAGACACACGCACAGATGTAGACACACAGACACACACACAGATGTAGACACACAGACACAGATGTAGACACACAGACACACACACAGATGTAGACACACAGACACAGATGTAGACACACAGACACACACACAGATGTAGACACACAGACACAGATGTAGACACACAGACACACACACAGATGTAGACACACAGACACAGATGTAGACACACAGACACACACACAGATGTAGACACACAGACACAGATGTAGACACACAGACACAGATGTAGACACACACACAGATGTAGACACACAGACAGATGTAGACACACACACAGATGTAGACACACAGACACACACACAGATGTAGACACACACACAGATGTAGACACACAGACACACACACAGATGTAGACACACAGACACAGATGTAGACACACAGACACAGATGTAGACACACACACAGATGTAGACACACAGACACACACACAGATGTAGACACACAGACAGATGTAGACACACACACAGATGTAGACACACAGACACACACACAGATGCAGACACACAGACACACACACAGATGTAGACACACAGACACACGCACAGATGTAGACACACACACAGATGTAGACACACAGACACACACACAGATGTAGACACACAGACACACGCACAGATGTAGACACACACACAGATGTAGACACACAGACACACACACAGATGTAGACACACAGACACACGCACAGATGTAGACACACAGACACACACACAGATGTAGACACACACACAGATGTAGACACACACACAGATGTAGACACACAGACACACGCGCAGATGTAGACACACACACAGATGTAGACACACAGACACACACACAGATGTAGACACACACACAGATGTAGACACACAGACACACACACAGATGTAGACACACAGACACACGCACAGATGTAGACACACACACAGATGTAGACACACAGACACACACGCAGATGTAGACACACACACAGATGTAGACACACAGACACACACACAGATGTAGACACACAGACACACGCACAGATGTAGACACACACACAGATGTAGACACACAGACACACACGCAGATGTAGACACACAGACACACGCACAGATGTAGACACACAGACACACACACAGATGTAGACACACAGACACACACACAGATGTAGACACACAGACACACACACAGATGTAGACACACAGACACACACACAGATGTAGACACACAGACACACACACAGATGTAGACACACAGACACACACACAGATGTAGACACACAGACACACACACAGATGTAGACACACAGACACACACACAGATGTAGACACACAGACACACGCACAGATGTAGACACACAGACACACACGCAGATGTAGACACACAGACACACACGCAGATGTAGACACACAGACACACACGCAGATGTAGACACACAGACACACACACAGATGTAGACACACAGACACACACACAGATGTAGACACACAGACACACACACAGATGTAGACACACACACAGATGTAGACACGCACACAGACACACACACAGACACGCACACAGATGTAGACACACAGACACACAGACACACACACAGATGTAGACACACAGATGTAGACACACACGCAGATGTAGACACACAGACACACACACAGATGTAGACACACAGACACACACGCAGATGTAGACACACAGACACACGCACAGATGTAGACACACAGACACACACACAGATGTAGACACACAGACACACACACAGATGTAGACACACAGACACACACGCAGATGTAGACACACAGACACACACGCAGATGTAGACACACAGACACACGCACAGATGTAGACACACAGACACACACACAGATGTAGACACACAGACACACACACAGATGTAGACACACAGACACACACGCAGATGTAGACACACAGACACACACACAGATGTAGACACACACGCAGATGTAGACACACAGATACACACACAGATGTAGACACACAGACACACACGCAGATGTAGACACACAGACACACGCACAGATGTAGACACACAGACACACACGCAGATGTAGACACACAGACACACACGCAGATGTAGACACACACACAGATGTAGACACACAGACACACGCACAGATGTAGACACACACACAGATGTAGACACACAGACACACACACAGATGTAGACACACAGACACGCACACAGATGTAGACACACAGACACACGCACAGATGTAGACACACAGACACACACGCAGATGTAGACACACAGACACACACGCAGATGTAGACACACAGACACACGCACAGATGTAGACACACAGACACACACGCAGATGTAGACACACAGACACACGCACAGATGTAGACACACAGACACACGCACAGATGTAGACACACAGACACACGCACAGATGTAGACACACAGACACACACACAGATGTAGACACACAGACACACGCAGACACACACGCAGATGTAGACACACAGACACACGCACAGATGTAGACACACAGACACACGCACAGATGTAGACACACACACAGATGTAGACACACAGACACACACACAGATGTAGACACGCACACAGATGTAGACACACAGACACACACACAGATGTAGACACACAGACACACACACAGATGTAGACACACAGACACGCACACAGATGTAGACACACAGACACACACACAGATGTAGACACGCACACAGATGTAGACACACAGATGTAGACACACACACAGATGTAGACACACAGACACGCACACAGATGTAGACACACAGACACACGCACAGATGTAGACACACACACACAGATGTAGACACACAGACACACACGCAGATGTAGACACACAGACACACACAGATGTAGACACACAGACACACACACAGATGTAGACACACAGACACGCACACAGATGTAGACACACAGACACGCACACAGATGTAGACACACAGACACGCACACAGATGTAGACACACAGACACGCACACAGATGTAGACACACAGACACGCACACAGATGTAGACACACAGACACACGCGCAGATGTAGACACACACACAGATGTAGACACACAGACACGCACACAGATGTAGACACACAGACACGCACACAGATGTAGACACACAGACACACGCACAGATGTAGACACACAGACACACACGCAGATGTAGACACACAGACACACGCACAGATGTAGACACACAGACACACACACAGATGTAGACACACAGACACACACGCAGATGTAGACACACACACAGATGTAGACACACAGACACACACACAGATGTAGACACACAGACACACGCGCAGATGTAGACACACAGACACACACACAGATGTAGACACACAGACACACACACAGATGTAGACACACACACAGATGTAGACACACAGACACACACACAGACGTAGACACACAGACACACACACAGATGTAGACACACAGACACACGCACAGATGTAGACACACAGACACACGCACAGATGTAGACACACAGACACACGCACAGATGTAGACACACAGACACACACACAGATGTAGACACACAGACACACGCACACAGATGTAGACACACAGACACACACACAGATGTAGACACACAGACACGCACACAGATGTAGACACACACACAGATGTAGACACACAGACACACGCACAGATGTAGACACACAGACACACGCACAGATGTAGACACACAGACACACGCACAGATGTAGACACACAGACACGCACACAGATGTAGACACACAGACACACACACAGATGTAGACACACAGACACACACGCAGATGTAGACACACAGACACACACACAGATGTAGACACACAGACAGATGTAGACACACAGACACACACGCAGATGTAGACACACAGACACACACACAGATGTAGACACACAGACAGATGTAGACACACAGACACACACACAGATGTAGACACACAGACAGATGTAGACACACAGACACACACACAGATGTAGACACACAGACAG
Organism: Lampetra fluviatilis; assembly: GCF_964198595.1. Taxonomy (NCBI): domain Eukaryota; kingdom Metazoa; phylum Chordata; class Hyperoartia; order Petromyzontiformes; family Petromyzontidae; genus Lampetra; species Lampetra fluviatilis. Next base: position 3,717,414 of record NC_136347.1, on the reverse strand, counting down.
ATGTAGACACACAGACACACACAGATGTAGACACACAGACAGATGTAGACACACAGACACACACGCAGATGTAGACACACAGATGTAGACACACAGACACACGCACGCAGATGTAGACACACAGACACACACACAGATGTAGACACACAGACACACACAGATGTAGACACACAGACAGATGTAGACACACAGACACACACGCAGATGTAGACACACAGATGTAGACACACAGACAGATGTAGACACACAGACACACACGCAGATGTAGACACACAGATGTAGACACACAGACAGATGTAGACACACAGACACACGCAGATGTAGACACACAGACACACACAGATGTAGACACACAGACAGATGTAGACACACAGACACACACGCAGATGTAGACACACAGATACACACACAGATGTAGACACACAGACACACACGCAGATGTAGACACACAGACACACACGCAGATGTAGACACACAGACACACACACAGATGTAGACACACAGACACACACAGATGTAGACACACACACAGATGTAGACACACAGACACACACACAGATGTAGACACACACACACAGATGTAGACACACAGACACACACACAGATGTAGACACACACACAGATGTAGACACACAGACACACGCACAGATGTAGACACACAGACACACACACAGATGTAGACACACAGACACACGCCACGCACAGATGTAGACACACAGACACACACGCAGATGTAGACACACAGACACACGCACAGATGTAGACACACAGACACACACGCAGATGTAGACACACAGACACACACACAGATGTAGACACACAGACACACGCACAGATGTAGACACACAGACACACACGCAGATGTAGACACACAGACACACACAGATACAGAGACACACACATCAAATATATACACAAAGACACACACATACATATATATAGACACACACATACACACAGATACAGAGACACACACATCAAATATATACACAAAGACACACACAGACACACACATATTTAGACACACAGACACACGCAGACACACGGATATAGAGACACACAGACACACACGTACACACGGATATTTCACACAGATACAAACACACATATACACACATACACAAAGACACACACAGACACACACAGATACAAACACACATATACACACACAGATACAAAGACACATACACACACATACACAAAGACACACACAGACACACAGATACAAACACATACACACACAAATATACACAAAAATAACACACACATATATATACACACACAGATACAGAGATGCACATACATCACATATTTGCACAAAGACACACACATACACACAATTATATATAGATACATACAGATATATAGACAAAGACAGATTACAAAGATATACAGACACACAGATACAAACACACACACACATATAAACACACAGACACACACAGATACAGAGATGCACATACATCACATATATACACAAAAACACACACATACACACAATTATATATAGATACATACAGATATATAGACAAAGACAGATTACAAAGATATACAGACACACACAGATACAAACACACACACAGATATAAACACACAGACACACACAGATACAAACACACACACATATACAAAGATACACACAGACACACACAGATACACGCAGACACACACAGATACAAACACACACACAGATATACAAAGATACACACAGACACACACAGATACAAACACACAGACACACACAGATACAAACACACACACACACATATACAAAGATACACACAGACACACACAGATACAAACACACACACACACAAATATACAAAGACACACACAGACACACACAGATACAAACACACACACACACAGATACAAAGATACACACAGACACACACAGATACAAACACACACACACAGATACAAAGATACACACAGACACACAGATACAAACACACACACACATATACAAAGATACACACAGACACACACAGATACAAACACACACACAGATATACAAAGATACACACAGACACACACAGATACAAACACACAGACACACACAGATACAAACACACACACACACATATACAAAGATACACACAGACACACACAGATACAAACACACACACAGATACAAACACACAGACACACACAGATACAAACACACACACAGATACAAAGATACACACAGACACACACAGATACAAACACACACACAGATACAAAGATACACACAGACACACACAGATACAAACGCACACACATATATACAAAGATACACACAGACACACACAGATACAAACACACACACATATACAAAGATACACACAGACACACACAGATACAAACACACACACAGATACAAACACACAGACACACACAGATACAAACACACACAGATATACAAAGACACACACAGACACACACAGATACAAACACACACACATATACACAAAGATACACACAGACACACACAGATACAAACACACACACAGATATAAACACACAGACACACACAGATACAAACACACACACAGATATACAAAGATACACACAGACACACACAGATACAAACACACACACAGATACAAACACACAGACACACACAGATACAAACACACACACAGATATACAAAGATACACACAGACACACACAGATACAAACACACACACAGATACAAACACACAGACACACACAGATACAAACACACACACAGATATACAAAGATACACACAGACACACACAGATACAAACACACACACACATATACAAAGATACACACACACACACAGATACAAACACACACACACAAATATACAAAGATACACACAGACAGATATATAAACACACAGATACAGAGACAATGATACAGACATACATATATGGACACACATATGCAAAGACACATACAGACAGGTATTTAGACACAAAGACACGTACACACACACATATATACAAAGACACACACATACACACACAGATACAAACACGCACAGATATACAGACACACAGACAGACAGATACAGAGACACATACATCACATATATACACAATTACACACACACACACACATCAATATATACACACACACATACACACACAGACACACAGATAGACACACACACATTAATATATATACACACACAGACACACAGACAGACACACAGACACACACAGACACATTAATATATATACACACACAGACACACAGACAGACACACAGACACACAGATAGACACACACACACATTAATATATATACACACACAGACACACAGACAGACACACAGACACACACAGACACACACGTAAAAACACACACATAGAGATACATAGAGTCACATAGAGACACATAGAGACCCATCAACATCACCAACATCATCAACATCGTCATCATCATCGTCATCAACATCATCATCAACATCGTCATCAACATCGTCATCGTCATCAACATCATCATCGACAACATCATCATCGTCATCAACATCGTCATCAACATCATCAACATCGTCATCATCATCATCATCAACATCGTCATCGTCATCAACATCGTCATCGTCATCAACATCATCATCGACAACATCATCATCGTCATCGTCATCATCATCATCGTTATCAACATCATCATCAACATCGTCATCGACATATTCGTGTGGATATTTACAGCAGCATCACGCACTCTCTATACGCGTGATGATGAACGTGGAGAGAGAAACATTCGGAGAAAGAGACGCAGACTCCAAATCTACAAACAGCAGCAGCAGCAGCAGGCATCAGGGTCGGGATCGAACCCACGACCTCCTGTGTACCAGGCGAGGTAGTCAACATCTCTCAGTGTCTGGGATTGAACCCACGACCTCCTGTGTACCAGGCGAGGTAGTCAACATCTCTCAGGGTCTGGGATTGAACCCACGACCTCCTGTGCACCAGGCGAGGTAGTCAACATCTCTCAGGGTCTGGGATTGAACCCACGACCTCCTGTGCACCAGGCGAGGTAGTCAACATCTCTCAGTGTCTGAGATAGAACCCACGACCTCCTGTGTACCAGGCGAGGTAGTCAACATCTCTCAGTGTCTGGGATTGAACCCACGACCTCCTGTGTACCAGGCGAGGTAGTCAACATCTCTCAGTGTCTGGGATTGAACCCACGACCTCCTGTGTACCAGGCGAGGTAGTCAACATCTCTCAGTGTCTGGGATTGAACCAACGACCTCCTGCGCACCAGGCGAGGTAGTCAACATCTCTCAGTGTCTGGGATCGAACCCACGACCTCCTGTGTACCAGGCGAGGTAGTCAACATCTCTCAGTGCCTGGGATTGAACCCACGACCTCCTGTGCACCAGGCGAGGTAGTCAACATCTCTCAGTGTCTGGGATTGAACCCACGACCTCCTGTGCACCAGGCGAGGTAGTCAACATCTCTCAGGGTCTGGGATTGAACCCACGACCTCCTGTGCACCAGGCGAGGTAGTCAACATCTCTCAGTGTCTGGGATTGAACCCACGACCTCCTGTGTACCAGGCGAGGCAGTCAACATCTCTCAGTGTCTGGGATTGAACCCACGACCTCCTGTGTACCAGGCGAGGTAGTCAACATCTCTCAGTGCCTGGGATTGAACCCACGACCTCCTGTGCACCAGGCGAGGTAGTCAACATCTCTCAGTGTCTGGGATTGAACCCACGACCTCCTGTGCACCAGGCGAGGTAGTCAACATCTCTCAGGGTCTGGGATCGAACCCACGACCTCCTGCGTACCAGGCGAGGTAGTCAACATCTCTCAGTGTCTGGGACTGAACCCACGACCTCCTGTGCACCAGGCGAGGTAGTCAACATCTCTCAGTGTCTGGGATTGAACCCACGACCTCCTGTGCACCAGGCGAGGTAGTCAACATCTCTCAGTGCCTGGGATTGAACCCACGACCTCCTGTGCACCAGGCGAGGTAGTCAACATCTCTCAGTGTCTGGGATTGAACCCACGACCTCCTGTGTAGCAGGCGAGGTAGTCAACATCTCTCAGTGTCTGGGATTGAACCCACGACCTCCTGTGTACCAGGCGAGGTAGTCAACATCTCTCAGTGTCTGGGATTGAACCCACGACCTCCTGTGTACCAGGCGAGGTAGTCAACATCTCTCAGGGTCTGGGATTGAACCCACGACCTCCTGTGTACCAGGCGAGGTAGTCAACATCTCTCAGTGTCTGGGATTGAACCCACGACCTCCTGTGTACCAGGCGAGGTAGTCAACATCTCTCAGTGTCTGGGATTGAACCCACGACCTCCTGCGCACCAGGCGAGGTAGTCAACATCTCTCAGTGTCTGGAATGAACCCACGACCTCCTGTGTACCAGGCGAGGTAGTCAACATCTCTCAGTGTCTGGGATTGAACCCACGACCTCCTGTGTACCAGGCGAGGTAGTCAACATCTCTCAGGGTCTGGGATTGAACCCACGACCTCCTGCGCACCAGGCGAGGTAGTCAACATCTCTCAGTGTCTGGAATGAACCCACGACCTCCTGTGTACCAGGCGAGGTAGTCAACATCTCTCCAGGTCTGGGATTGAACCCACGACCTCCTGTGTACCAGGCGAGGTAGTCAACATCTCATAGCCACCGTGATTGCATATACAGGATTCAGTCTGTAGACTCAGGCGTCAATCGATTAGGACAGTGGGCTACGTACGGTGCGAAAGAAGTTCTACATACATACAGTCTGCCCATACAGGCGTGGGTGTGAATGCAGAACTCCAGTTAGCCACGTCAGACGATGGTTATTGTGATGGTGGTGGTGATGGTGGTGGTGATGGTGGTGATGGTGGTGGTGATGGTGGTGATGGTGGTGGTGATGGTGGTGATGGTGATGGTGGTGGTGATGGTGATGGTGATGGTTATTGTGATGGTGGTGGTGATGGTGATGGTGGTGGTGATGGTGATGGTGGTGATGGTGGTGATGGTGATGGTTATTGTGATGGTGGTGGTGATGGTGGTGGTGGTGGTGATGGTGATGGTGATGGTTATTGTGATGATGGTGGTGGTGGTGGTGATGGTGATGGTGGTGGTGATGGTGGTGGTGATGGTGGTGATGGTGGTGGTGATGGTGGTGGTGGTGATGGTGGTGATGGTGGTGGTGATGGTGGTGATGGTGGTGATGGTGATGGTTATTGTGATGGTGGTGATGGTGGTGGTGATGGTGGTGATGGTGGTGGTGATGGTGGTGTTGATGGTGATGGTGGTGATGGTTCTTGTGATGGTGGTGGTTATTGTGATGGTGGTGATGGTGGTTATTGTGATGGTGGTAGTGATGGTGGTGATGATGGTGATGGTGATGGTGGTGATGGTGGTGGTGATGGTGGTGATGGTGGTTATTCTGATGATTCTTGTGATGGTGGTGATGGTTCTTGTGATGGTGGTGGTGATGGTGGTGATGGTGGTGGTGATGGTGGTGATGGTGGTGGTGATGGTTCTTGTGATGGTGGTGGTTATTGTGATGGTCGTGGTGATGGTGGTGGTGATGGTGGTGATGGTTCTTGTGATGGTGGTGATGGTGGTTATTGTGATGGTGGATGAGATGATGATGTTGGTGGTTATGGTGATGCTGCTGATGATGATGTTGCTGATGATGATGATTCTGCTGCTGATGATGCTGCTGATGATGCTGCTGATGATGATGCTGATGATGATGCTGATGATGCTGCTGATGATGATGCTGATGATGATGTTGCTGATGATGCTGATGATGCTGCTGATGATGCTGCTGATGATGCTGATGATGCTGCTGATGATGCTGCTGATGATGATGCTGGTGGTGGTGCTGCTGATGATGATGCTGCTGATGATGCTGATGATGATGATGCTGATGATGATGCTGATGATGATGATGCTGCTGATGATGATGATGCTGCTGATGATGATGCTGATGATGATGATGCTGCTGCTGCTGATGATGATGCTGATGATGATGATGCTGCTGCTGCTGATGATGCTGCTGATGATGATGATGATGCTGATGATGATGCTGCTGATGATGCTGCTGCTGATGATGATGCTGATGATGATGCTGCTGCTGCTGATGATGCTGATGATGCTGCTGATGATGTTGATGATGCTGATGCTGCTGATGATGATGCTGCTGATGATGCTGCTGATGATGCTGCTGATGATGCTGCTGATGCTGCTGCTGATGATGATGATGCTGATGATGATGTTGCTGATGATGATGATGCTGATGATGATGATGCTGCTGGTACCTGCTGGTCTGCAGAGCTTCTCTCTTGGCGGAGTCTCGGGACAAGGGGTCCCGCTCGCAAACGCGCGCGTGGAGAGAGTGGGGGGGGAGTGGGGGGGGGGGGGAGTGGGGGGGTGGGGGGGGGAGTGGTGGGGGGGGAGTGGGGGGGAGTGGGTTGGTGGGGGGGGGGGGGGAGTGGGGGGGGGAGAGTGGGGGGAGTGGGGGAGTGGGGGGGGGGAGAGTGGGGGAGAGAGTGGGGAGAGTGGGGGGGAGTGGGTTGGTGGGGGGGGGAGTGGTGGGGGGAGAGTGGGGGGAGTGGGGGGAGAGTGGGGGGGGGGAGTGGGTTGGAGGGGAGAGAGAGTGGGGGGAAAGTGTTGTGGGGGGAGTGGGTGGGGAGAGAGTGGGGGGAGAGTGGAGGGAGAGTGGGTTGGTGGGGGGGGGGGGGAAAGTGGGGAGAGTGGGGGGGGGGAGAGTGGGGGGGGGGGGGAGTAGGTTGGTGGGGGGAGAGTGGGGGGGGGGGGTGGAGAGAGTGAGAGGCGTGTGGCGTGGGGGGGGGGGCACAGCAAGCAAATCATTGAAAAAAAACCCAAAAAACGAAATGATGAACGAAGCAAAGTGCCGACTATAAGCGCGCGTCGTCTTGTTTCCTCCGATCGTGAAAAAAAATAAAAAAAATAAAAAAATAAAAAAATATTCAAATATTCAAATATTAAAAGGAGAGAGAGGGAGGGAGAGTGGAGGTCATGGATCTATGGGCAAGGAGGGGGGGGGTGGGGTAGGGAAAGAGGGGGGGGGGGGTGTGGCCTTAATAGGCGCTCGCAAACACCGTCTCTCCACGCACACGTACGCGGAGAGACGCAGAGACAAAGCTGCCCCGTGTAGCGCACCCCTGGCCGTAGGGGCAAGTGCTGCTTTAGCAGCAGCAGCAGCGGCAGAAGAATCTGGATTCAAATATCTGCAGGAAGTGGAATCCGAAGAGCCATGAAGCTCTTCGTCACACGGGTGTCAGCACAAAGAACAGGCAAAGCTCCCCCGTGTAGCCTCTAGCAGGCTGGAGGGGCAAGTGCTGTGAGTAGCAACAGTAGCAGCAGCAGCGCTGCCTATGAAGGCTACCGGCGCTGTGGCTACACACACAGAGGGGGGGGGGGTGGCCAGCACCACCACGCCCGGCCGCCTTTGTCTCTCCCCCAGTGCTAGCGATGTTCACTACTACGCCACCGCTACGCCAGGTAACTCGTTTGAGGCTGAGTCGACCTAGGGGAGGCCCAGGACCGGTTCAGATAATCGTCACTGGTGTTGGCCGTGAGCGGGAATCGAACCCGTGTCGCCAGGTTCGTAGCGCGGCGCGCTAATCGCTGCACCACCGCTCCCCACACACACACAGACACACAGACAGAGACACACACAGAGACACACAGCCACACACAGACACATACACACACAGACACACACAGACACATACACACACAGACACACACGCACAGACACACACACAGACACACACAGACACATACACACACAGACACACACGCACAGACACACACACAGACACACACAGACACATACACACACAGACACACAGACGCACACACAGACACACAGACAGACACACACAGACACACACGCACAGACACACAGACAGAGACATACACAGACACACACACATACACACAGACACACACAGACATACACACAGACACACACACACAGACAACAACAACAACCGCCATTCGCCACTAAGTGGCGGTGACGTCACCACGACGCCTGTGCCAGGCCATGTGCACCTTGAGGCCACGTGGAGTGTCGAACGCCCGCTGGCAGGAGGTCACGGGGCAGACCCAGCAGGTGCCACGGGTCGACTGACCGAGATGACCGAGATGACTGGCTGATGCACCACCTGTGCCCCCGACTGTGCCAACTTGTTGTGGTTTAGCCACCCGGCGCTCCGCTCGTTGTTGTGAGCGTCGCTCCTCCGCCCTCCGTTGTTGCTGGAGGGCGACTGCCTCCAACTGCCCAGTAGCGTTTTCGGTGGGGGCATAAGTAACCACGACCACCACTCCTCGCCTCTGGTTGATGGAAAGGTGAACCCAAAGTATCCTGGGGCTTACAGCTTCCCACACCTCACCGCCACGCTCCCACGCCCCCTTCATTCTTTCATTCAGAAGAAGAGCCACTCCCTGTTGTTTGGCAGTCTCATGCCCCGAGTGGAGGACTGTCCACCCCTCATGGTGACAGGAGCCAGAGCCGGTCCACCGGACCACCTGAATACCGCAGAGATCCAGGCGGTACTGGTCCAGCTCCCGACAGAGGAGTGGCAGCCTCTCCTCCGCAGTGAGCGTTCGGACATTCCGCTTGGCCACCCGCGGTGGCTTTTTCCGCTTCTGGAGGAGCCCCGAGGGTACAGGTGTAGTGCCATAAGAGGGGAGGGGCTGCTGGGGGGCTCTGTGATCCTAGGCAGAGAAGCCCTTGGCGCTGGGATCCCAGGCACCCCAGACGCTTAAGCCCCTTGGCGCCACAAACGGGGGGGACTGTGTGTGCTCTGTGGGATATCTGGGGGCGCACACAACCCCTACCCCTCGTTGGGGACGAGGCATAAAAGGGCAGCTCCCTGGCCGATCGGGGCCAGTCGCAGCTCAAGACCCAAGACCAGCCAGCCAGCTTAGGACCCTGGACCCCCTCGCCCCGCTTGTCCTTGTAAGGGCCGGGACGCTGTGTCGGCCAGTGGTGGGACTCTGGGACTCCCGGCTCTACGTCCTTGTAAGGGCGAGTTCCGAGGAAGCCAGAGTCCAGACCCGCACCTTGGCTGGGTCGGGTCAGGTAGCCTCCCCTAGGGTGATTGTAGCCGGAGGACCCCAGAGCGTAGCCAGAGTAGTGTACCTAGGCTGTGTACCTAGGCTGTGTACCTAGGCTGTGTATCTAGGCTGTGTACCTAGGCTGTGCATCTAGGCTGTGCATCTAGGCTGTGTGCCTAGGCTGTGTATCTAGGCTGTGCATCTAGGCTGTGTATCTAGGCTGTGTGCCTAGGCTGTGTACCTAGGCTGTGTATCTAGGCTGTGTATCTAGGCTGTGTGCCTAGGCTGTGTATCTAGGCTGTGCATCTAGGCTGTGTACCTAGGCTGTGTACCTAGGCTGTGTACCTAGGCTGTGTCGCTAGGCTGTGTACCTAGGCTGTGTACCTAGGCTGTGTACCTAGGCTGTGCATCTAGGCTGTGTATCTAGGCTGTGTATCTAGGCTGTGTATCTAGGCTGTGTGCCTAGGCTGTGTATCTAGGCTGTGTATCTAGGCTGTGTATCTAGGCTGTGTATCTAGGCTGTGTACCTAGGCTGTGTACCTAGGCTGTGTACCTAGGCTGTGTATCTAGGCTGTGTATCTAGGCTGTGTATCTAGGCTGTGTACCTAGGCTGTGTACCTAGGCTGTGTATCTAGGCTGTGTACCTAGGCTGTGTACCTAGGCTGTGTATCTAGGCTGTGTACCTAGGCTGTGTACCTAGGCTGTGTGCCTAGGCTGTGTATTTAGGCTGTGTATCTAGGCTGTGTACCTAGGCTGTGTACCTAGGCTGTGTACCTAGGCTGTGTATCTAGGCTGTGTATCTAGGCTGTGCATCTAGGCTGTGTATCTAGGCTGTGTACCTAGGCTGTGTATCTAGGCTGTGCATCTAGGCTGTGCACCTAGGCTGTGTACCTAGGCTGTGCATCTAGGCTGTGCATCTAGGCTGTGCGCCTAGGCTGTGCGCCTAGGCTGTGCACCTAGGCTGTGCACCTAGGCTGTGCACCTAGGCTGTGTATCTAGGCTGTGTGCCTAGGCTGTGTATCTAGGCTGTGTATCTAGGCTGTGTATCTAGGCTGTGTTCCTAGGCTGCGTACCTAGGCTGCGTACCTAGGCTGCGTACCTAGGCTGCGTACCTAGGCTGCGTACCTAGGCTGCGTTCCTAGGCTGCGTACCTAGGCTGCGTACCTAGGCTGCGTACCTAGGCTGCGTACCTAGGCTGCGTATCTAGGCTGCGTACCTAGGCTGCGTACCTAGGCTGCGTATCTAGGCTGCGTTCCTAGGCTGCGTACCTAGGCTGCGTGCCTAGGCTGCGTGCCTAGGCTGCGTGCCTAGGCTGCGTGCCTAGGCTGCGTGCCTAGGCTGCGTCGCTAGGCTGCGTACCTAGGCTGCGTCGCTAGGCTGCGTACCTAGGCTGCGTCGCTAGGCTGCGTGCCTAGGCTGCGCGCCTAGGCTGCGCGCCTAGGCTGCGCGCCTAGGCTGCGCGCCTAGGCTGCGCGCCTAGGCTGCGCGCCTAGGCTGCGCGCCTAGGCTGCGCGCCTAGGCTGCGCGCCTAGGCTGCGCGCCTAGGCTGCGCGCCTAGGCTGCGCGCCTAGGCTGCGCACCTAGGCTGCGCACCTAGGCTGCGCGTCTAGGCTGTGCGCCTAGGCTGTGCACCTAGGCTGTGCACCTAGGCTGTGCATCTAGGCTGTGCGCCTAGGCTGTGCACCTAGGCTGTGCACCTAGGCTGTGTATCTAGGCTGTGTACCTAGGCTGTGTCCATAGGCTGTGCACCTAGGCTGTGCACCTAGGCTGTGTAGCTAGGCTGTAACAGAGTATCAGGACTGTTGGAGTGTTGGATTATAATAAAGAAGTTACCCCTACAAGTGTCTCCGGAGCCCATTTCACGTGGATTCAGTCTCTCCGCTCCGCCAAATGGGGTTGTGGCCAGGAGACGACCCGGACGCCTGTCCCCCCCGGGGGCCTCCGGCACAATCTCGGTTGGACATTTTCGTCGTGATTTCGTGGCGCTCGTGTGCCGCCACCATGGTAAGCGCCAGAGGTGTGGACTCGAGTCATGTGACTTGGACTCGAGTCAGACTCGAGTCATGAATTTGATGACTTGCGACTCGACTTGGACTTGCATAACAATGACTTTGTCCCACCTATGAGATGTGGACTCGAGTCATGTGACTTGGACTCGAGTCAGACTCGAGTCATGAATTTGATGACTTGCGACTCGACTTGGACTTGCATAACAATGACTTTGTCCCACCTATGAGATGTGGACTGGAGTCATGTGACTTGGACTCGAGTCAGACTCGAGTCATGAATTTGATGACTTGCGACTCGACTTGGACTTGCATAACAATGACTTTGTCCCACCTATGAGATGTGGACTCGAGTCATGTGACTTGGACTCGAGTCAGACTCGAGTCATGAATTTGATGACTTGCGACTCGACTTGGACTTGCATAACAATGACTTTGTCCCACCTATGAGATGTGGACTCGAGTCATGTGACTTGGACTCGAGTCAGACTCGAGTCATGAATTTGATGACTTGCGACTCGACTTGGACTTGCATAACAATGACTTTGTCCCACCTATGAGATGTGGACTCGAGTCATGTGACTTGGACTCGAGTCAGACTCGAGTCATGAATTTGATGACTTGCGACTCGACTTGGACTTGCATAACAATGACTTTGTCCCACCTATGAGATGTGGACTCGAGTCATGTGACTTGGACTCGAGTCAGACTCGAGTCATGAATTTGATGACTTGCGACTCGACTTGGACTTGCATAACAATGACTTTGTCCCACCTATGAGATGTGGACTCGAGTCATGTGACTTGGACTCGAGTCAGACTCGAGTCATGAATTTGATGACTTGCGACTCGACTTGGACTTGCATAACAATGACTTTGTCCCACCTATGAGATGTGGACTCGAGTCATGTGACTTGGACTCGAGTCAGACTCGAGTCATGAATTTGATGACTTGCGACTCGACTTGGACTTGCATAACAATGACTTTGTCCCACCTCTGGTAAGCGCTACGTGAAAGTTAGCACGTGGGTTGAGTGTCAGTTACAGTGGCGGCTCCTGCAAAATCTCTCAGGGGGGGGGGGGTGGGGCAAATGTCTGGATGATTGATAAGGATAAGGTCCACCCATACAATGGATAAATGAACAGCTTAAGCGTGTAAAGGCAACTTCACTTCTTTAATATTAATGCAAAATAAAGTGGCTCTTACAATACATCTTGTTTGTCTCTATACTCACTATTATTACAATCCACTCACGTTTCTTTTATTAAAGATTCCACGAGGTGGCGGCAAATTATATTGTTGGATGAAACGTGCTTACGTATGATGACGTAGGCACGTATGATGACGTAAGCACGTTAGGGCGAGCCCTCCCGGAAGCCATAGAGAATGCATTGCAGCGCCCGCCGTTCGAAAAAAAACATCTTTGAATGTAAGTCTACGGGGCAACTCGGGGCGATTCTCAGCCGGAGTGAAATCGCCCAAAAAGAGGCGGTGACTCCACAGAACGTGACATGGCGCTGATTGGACTATATCCAGAGGCTGACAGTGACGGCTAGCGTGACTCTGTGGTTGAATGACATTGGTGGTGCGTCGCCCAATCGCCCTAATGAAGAAACCGCCCCTGGTTTAGTTTAGTTAAGCCAAGGCAACCCCCACCCCTCCTCCCGGTTATCTTGTGAACGGACCCCGGCTAGAGGGGCGAAGTGACCCCCGACTCGCTCTCAAATGTACCGGCGGTTGTCGCTCACGCGAAGAATCGAAGCCCATGGGGGGGATGTGGGGCACGCTGGCCGGAGATCGGGTGGAAGGGGCCGTACCCTGGACAATTGACATTGCATTTCGATTTAAAGCTTTCGTGACTGCAGGGATTCATCTTCTTGGTTCTTTCGGTAAAGTCACGTAGAAGGGAAGTAATAAAATAATAAAATGAAAACAATAAAATAATAAAAAATAAAACGTAATTAAATTTCCATTTAAAGCTTTCGTGACTGCAGGGATTAATCTTCTTGGTTCTTTCGGTAAAGTCACGTAGAAGGGAAGTAATAAAATAATAAAAATAAAATATAATAAAATAATATTATGTTTTTCATTAAAAATAATAAAATAATAAAAATATAACATAATAAAATGATAAAAATAAAACGTAATTACATTTCGATTTAAATCTTTCGTGACTGCAGGGATTCATCTTCTTGGTTCTTTCGGTAAAGTCACGTAGAAGGGAAGTAATAAAATAATAAAATTAAAACATAATAAAGTAAAATAATTCTCACGACGTTTCGGCTACAACGCAAGCAGCCGTCTTCAGGTGCTTGCGTTGTAGCCGAAACGTCGTGAGAATTATTTTATTTTTATTATGTTTTAATTTTATTATTTTATTACTTCCCTTCTACGTGACTTTACCGAAAGAACCAAGAAGAATTGTCATTGCGTTTACCCATACTTGTATATAGATATCAAAGGGAAATTTGTGAACGTGTGTGTGTGTCTGTTCGAAATGTTTAGCGTACTTGCCGACATGCAACAAACTTGAAATGTGGCACGTGGGTGGCTTGCAGACTGCACACAATGCAACGAGTCTAAAAATAGACTTTTGTATTCTGGGATGAGCGGGGGGGCGAAATAATGGATACGTTTTGCACGGCAAGTGAGCGGTGACGTCACATCTGTGATGTCACCCGCACGCGACAGCGTCACGCGGTGTTCCTGCTGACGTCACGCGGCGTGCTCGGTGACGTCACGCGGCGTGCCCGATGACGTCACGCGGCGTGCCCGCCGACGTCACGCGGCGTGCCCGATGACGTCACGCATCTACTGCCCCCCACGTCACTGCCCCCCCGTGGAGTTCCTGGGGGTCTCCTGGAGGGGGGGGTCCCGGTCATCCCACTAGGTAGACTCAGCCCTAAACGATCAACCTTGTGTTTTTGGCGGTGGGTGTTAACCGTCGGAACTGGGGAAAGACAAAGGCGGCCGGGCCACCACCCCGCCCACAGGAGCCGCTGTAGCTCAACCACGAGCTGGGCCTGAGCCGAGCTCCCGCCATGGCAACGTGGAAAGTCCCTCCGCCCAGACTCACGGAGGCCGTTAACACCATGACCCCCTCCCCCCTCCCTCCCCCCCTCCCCCTCCCTCCCTCCCCCCTCCCTCCCTCCCTCCTCGTCCGCCCCTCCCCCTCGTCCCCCCCTCATCCCCTCTCCACCCCCAGCCCCCTCATTCCCCCACCTTTCATCCCCCCCTCCCCCCTACCCCCCCTCCCCCTATCCCCC
>NC_136347.1:3630774-3701932 GCF_964198595.1 Lampetra fluviatilis | reverse complement strand
CACTCACTCACACGCGCACTCACTCGCTCGCAGGCTCGTCACACGCTCGCTCACTCGCTCGCAGGCTCGTCACACGCTCGCTCGCTCACTCACACGCGCACTCACTCACTCGCTCGCAGGCTCGTCACACGCTCGCTCACTCACTCACACGCGCACTCACTCACTCGCTCACAGGCTCGTCACACGCTCGCTCGCTCACTCGCTCGCTCGTTCGCTCGCTCGCTCGCTCACTCACTCACACGCTCGCTCACTCACTCACTCGCTCACTCGCTCACACGCCAGCGCCAGCATGCGGCACCTGCAGCTCTGGAGCGACTACTACCTACGCTGGAGCACCACGCGCACTCGCTCGCAGGCTCGTCACACGCTCGCTCACTCGCTCACACGCGCACTCACTCACAGGCTCGTCACACGCTCGCTCACTCGCTCGCAGGCTCGTCACACGCTCGCTCACTCGCTCGCAGGCTCGTCACACGCTCGCTCACTCACTCACACGCGCACTCACTCGCTCACAGGCTCGTCACACGCTCGCTCACTCACTCACACGCGCACTCACTCGCTCGCAGGCTCGTCACACGCTCGCTCACTCGCTCGCAGGCTCGTCACACGCTCGCTCACTCACTCACACGCGCACTCACTCACTCGCTCACAGGCTCATCACACGCTCGCTCACTCGCTCGCTCGCTCGTTCGCTTCGTTCGCTCGCCTCGCTCGCTCACGCGCACTCACTCACTCGCTCACAGGCTCGTCACACGCTCGCTCGCTCGTTCGCTTCGTTCGCTCGCTCGCTCACTCACTCACACGCGCACTCACTCACTCGCTCACAGGCTCGTCACACGCTCGCTTCGCTCGCTCGCTCGCTCGTTCGCTCGCTCGCTCACACACTCACTCACTCACTCCCCCCGTATCTCCCCCCGTGTGCTCCCCGCCCCCCCCCCCGTGCCCCCCCCGTGCCCCCCCCCCCCGTGCCCCCCCCCCCGTGTCTCCCCCCCCCGTGTCTCCCCCCCCGTGCCCCCCCCCCCCGTGTCTCCCCCCCCGTGTCTCCCCCCCCGTGCCCCCCCCCCCCGTGCCCCCCCCCCCGTGTCTCTCCCCCCGTGTCTCCCCCCCCGTGTCTCCCCCCCCCGTGTCTCCCCCCCCGTGCCCCCCCCCCCGTGTCTCCCCCCCCGTGTCTCTCCCCCCGTGTCTCTCCCCCCGTGTCTCTCCCCCCGTGTCTCTCCCCCCGTGTCTCTCCCCCCGTGTCTCCCCCCCCGTGCCCCCCCCCCCGTGTCTCCCCCCCCGTGTCTCCCCCCCCGTGTCTCTCCCCCCGTGTCTCTCCCCCCGTGTCTCTCCCCCCGTGTCTCTCCCCCCGTGTCTCTCCCCCCGTGTCTCTCCCCCCGTGTCTCTCCCCACGTGTCTCCCCCCCCCGTGTCTCCCCCCCCGTGTCTCTCCCCCCGTGTCTCCCCCCCCGTGTCTCCCCCCCCGTGTGTCTCTCCCCCGTGTCTCTCCCCCCGTGTCTCTCCCCCCGTGTCTCCCCCCCCGTGTCTCTCCCCCCGTGTCTCTCCCCCCGTGTCTCTCCCCCCGTGTCTCCCCCCCCGTGTCTCTCCCCGTGTCTCTCCCCCCGTGTCTCTCCCCCCGTGTCTCTCCCCCCGTGTCTCTCCCCCCGTGTCTCTCCCCCCGTGTCTCTCCCCTCGTGTCTCCCCCCCCGTGTCTCCCCCCCCGTGTCTCCCCCCGTGTCTCTCCCCCCGTGTCTCTCCCCCCGTGTCTCTCCCCCCGTGTCTCTCCCCCCGTGTCTCTCCCCCCGTGTCTCCCCCCGTGTCTCTCCCCCCGTGTCTCTCCCCCCGTGTCTCCCCCCCCGTGTCTCCCCCCCCGTGTCTCCCCCCCCGTGTCTCTCCCCCCGTGTCTCTCCCCCCGTGTCTCTCCCCCCGTGTCTCTCCCCCCGTGCCCCCCCCCGTGCCCCCCCCCATGCCCCCCCCCCATGCCCCCCCCCATGTCTCCCCGTGTCTCCCCGTGTCTCCCCGGTCCCGTGTCTCCCCGTGTCTCCCCGTGTCTCCCCCGTGTCTCTCCCCCCGTGTCTCTCCCCCCGTGTCTCCCCCCCCGTGTCTCTCCCCCCGTGTCTCTCCCCCCGTGTCTCTCCCCCCGTGTCTCTCCCCTCGTGTCTCCCCCCCCGTGTCTCCCCCCCCCGTGTCTCCCCCCGTGTCTCTCCCCCCGTGTCTCTCCCCCCGTGTCTCCCCCCCGTGTCTCCCCCCCCCGTGTCTCCCCCCCCGTGTCTCTCCCCCCGTGTCTCCCCCCCGTGTCTCTCCCCCCGTGTCTCTCCCCCCGTGTCTCTCCCCCCGTGTCTCTCCCCCCGTGTCTCTCCCCCCGTGTCTCTCCCCCCGTGTCTCCCCCCCCGTGTCTCCCCCCCGTGCCCCCCCCCCCCGTGTCTCCCCCCCCGTGTCTCTCCCCCCGTGTCTCCCCCCCCGTGTCTCCCCCCCCGTGTCTCTCCCCCCGTGTCTCTCCCCCCGTGTCTCCCCCCCCGTGTCTCCCCCCCCGTGTCTCTCCCCCCGTGTCTCTCCCCCCGTGTCTCTCCCCCCGTGTCTCTCCCCCCGTGTCTCTCCCCCCGTGTCTCTCCCCCCGTGTCTCTCCCCCCGTGTCTCTCCCCCCGTGTCTCTCCCCACGTGTCTCCCCCCCCGTGTCTCCCCCCCCGTGTCTCTCCCCCCGTGTCTCCCCCCCCGTGTCTCCCCCCCCGTGTGTCTCTCCTCGTGTCTCTCCCCCCGTGTCTCTCCCCCCGTGTCTCCCCCCCCGTGTCTCTCCCCCCGTGTCTCTCCCCCCGTGTCTCTCCCCCCGTGTCTCTCCCCCCGTGTCTCTCCCCCCGTGTCTCTCCCCCCGTGTCTCTCCCCGTGTCTCTCCCCCCGTGTCTCTCCCCCCGTGTCTCTCCCCCCGTGT
The DNA here is from genome assembly GCF_964198595.1 of Lampetra fluviatilis. Classification (NCBI taxonomy): domain Eukaryota; kingdom Metazoa; phylum Chordata; class Hyperoartia; order Petromyzontiformes; family Petromyzontidae; genus Lampetra; species Lampetra fluviatilis. Next base: position 3,699,031 of record NC_136347.1, on the reverse strand, counting down.
CTCTCCCCCCGTGTCTCTCCCCCCGTGTCTCTCCCCTCGTGTCTCCCCCCCCGTGTCTCCCCCCCCGTGTCTCCCCCCGTGTCTCTCCCCCCGTGTCTCCCCCCCCGTGTCTCTCCCCCCGTGTCTCTCCCCCCGTGTCTCTCCCCCCGTGTCTCCCCCCGTGTCTCTCCCCCCGTGTCTCTCCCCCCGTGTCTCCCCCCCCGTGTCTCCCCCCCCGTGTCTCTCCCCCCGTGTCTCTCCCCCCGTGTCTCTCCCCCCGTGTCTCTCCCCCCGTGTCTCCCCCCGTGTCTCTCCCCCCGTGCCCCCCCCCGTGCCCCCCCCCATGCCCCCCCTCCATGCCCCCCCCCATGTCTCCCCGTGTCTCCCCGTGTCTCCCCGTGTCTCCCCGTTTCTCCCCGTGTCTCCCCGTGTCTCCCCGTGTCTCCCCCGTGTCTCTCCCCCCGTGTCTCTCCCCCCGTGTCTCCCCCCCCGTGTCTCTCCCCCCGTGTCTCTCCCCCCGTGTCTCTCCCCCCGTGTCTCTCCCCTCGTGTCTCCCCCCCCGTGTCTCCCCCCCCGTGTCTCCCCCCGTGTCTCTCCCCCCGTGTCTCCCCCCCCGTGTCTCTCCCCCCGTGTCTCTCCCCCCGTGTCTCTCTTCCCGTGTCTCTCCCCCCGTGTCTCCCCCCCGTGTCTCCCCCCCGTGTCTCTCCCCCCGTGTCTCCCCCCCCGTGTCTCTCCCCCCGTGCAGGAGTGTGTGCAGCAGCGGCTGCGTGAGCTGCTGGTGAAGAGAGCGGAGCTGGCGAGGCGAGTGGCTGAGCTGCGGAGGGAGACGCACGGGGGAGACACGGGGACAGAGACAGCCGTGTCTCCCACGCACAGCCTGTCCCCCTCGCAGAGTCTCGTGTGAGACACGGGGAGAGACACGGGGAGACGCAGGGAGACACAGGGAGACACGGGGAGACACGGGGAGACGCGGGGAGACGCTGGGAGACACGGGGAGACACGGGGAGACGCGGGGAGACGCTGGGAGACACGGGGAGACACGGGGAGACGCGGGGAGACACGGGGAGACACGGGGAGACACGGGGAGACGCTGGGAGACACGGGGAGACGCGGGGAGACGCGGGGAGACACGGGGAGACGCGGGGAGACGCGGGGAGACACGGGGAGACGCGGGGAGACGCGGGGAGACGCGGGGAGACACGGGGAGACACACGGGGAGACGCGGGGAGACGCGGGGAGACGCGGGGAGACACAGGGGGAGACGCGGGGAGACACACACGTGTACACACACACACGTGTACACACACACACACGCGTGTACACACACACACACGCGTGTACACACACACGTACACACACACATGTGTACACACACACACGTGTACACACACACACGTGTACACACACACACGTGTACACACACGTGTACACACACGTGTACACACACGTGTACACACACGTGTACACACACACGCGTGTACACACACACGCGTGTACACACACACGTACACACACACGCGTGTACACACACACGCGTACACACACACGCATGTACACACACACGCGTGTACACACACACACGCGTGTACACACACGTGTACACACACGTGTACACACACACGTACACACACACACGTACACACACACGCGTGTACACACACACGCGTGTACACACACACGTACACACACACGTACACACACACACGTGTACACACACACGCGTACACACACACGCATGTACACACACACGCGTGTACACACACACACGCGTGTACACACACGTGTACACACACGTGTACACACACACGTACACACACACACGTACACACACACGCGTGTACACACACACGCGTGTACACACACACGTACACACACACGTACACACACACACGTGTACACACACACACGTACACACACACACGTGTACACACACACACGTGTACACACACACGTACACACACACACGTGTACACACACACGTACACACACATACACACACACACGTGTACACACACACATGTGTACACACACACACGTGTACACACACACGCGTGTACACACACACACACGTACACACACACACGTACACACACACACACGTATACACACACACACACGCGTGTACACACACACACACGCGTGTACACACACGCGTGTACACACACACGTACACACACACGCGTGTACACACACACACACGCGTGTACACACACACACACACACGCGTGTACACACACACACACGTACACACACACAAGTGTACACACACACGTACACACACGCGTGTACACACACACACGTGTACACACACACACACGCGTGTACACACACACACGTGTACACACACACGTACACACACACACGTGTACACACACACACACGTGTACACACACACACACGTGTACACACACACACACGCGTGTACACACACACACACGTACACACACACACGTGTACACACACACGCGTGTACACACACACACGTACACACACACACACGTACACACACACACGTGTACACACACACGTACACACACGCGTGTACACACACACGTACACACACACACACGTACACACACACACGTGTACACACACACACACACACGCGTGTACACACACACGTACACACACACACGTGTACACACACACACGTACACACACACACGTGTACACACACACGTGTACACACACACACACGTGTACACACACACACGTACACACACACACACGTACACACACACACGTGTACACACACACACGTACACACACACACACGTGTACACACACACGCGTGTACACACACACACGTACACACACACACGTGTACACACACACGCACATACCAGTCGCGTTGCGTGCGTAGTCTAAGACCATTAAAGTGAGTCCGTGTCCCTCTCGCCGCGTGAGTCCGTGTCCCTCTCGCCGCGTGAGTCCGTGTCCCTCTCGCCGCGTGAGTCCGTGTCCCTCTCGCCGCGTGAGTCCGTGTCCCTCTCGCCGCGTGAGTCCGTGTCCCCACCGCGTGAGTCCGTGTCCCTCTCGCCGCGTGAGTCCGTGTCCCTCTCGCCGCGTGAGTCCGTGTCCCTCTCGCCGCGTGAGTCCGTGTCCCTCTCGCCGCGTGAGTCCGTGTCCCCACCGCGTGAGTCCGTGTCCCTCTTGCCGCGTGAGTCCGTGTCCCTCTCGCCGCGTGAGTCCGTGTCCCCACCGCGTGAGTCCGTGTCCCTCTCGCCGCGTGAGTCCGTGTCCCTCTCGCCGCGTGAGTCCGTGTCCCCACCGCGTGAGTCCGTGTCCCTCTCGCCGCGTGAGTCCGTGTCCCTCTCGCCGCGTGAGTCCGTGTCCCCACCGCGTGAGTCCGTGTCCCTCTCGCCGCGTGAGTCCGTGTCCCCACCGCGTGAGTCCGTGTCCCCACCGCGTGAGTCCGTGTCCCCACCGCGTGAGTCCGTGTCCACACCGCGTGAGTCCGTGTCCCCACCGCGTGAGTCCGTGTCCCCACCGCGTGAGTCCGTGTCCCCACCGCGTGAGTCCGTGTCCCCACCGCGTGAGTCCGTGTCCACACCGCGTGAGTCCGTGTCCCCACCGCGTGAGTCCGTGTCCCCACCGCGTGAGTCCGTGTCCCCACCGCGTGAGTCCGTGTCCCCACCGCGTGAGTCCGTGTCCCCACCGCGTGAGTCCGTGTCCCCACCGCGTGAGTCCGTGTCCCCACCGCGTGAGTCCGTGTCCACACCGCGTGAGTTTGTGTCCCCACCGCGTGAGTCCGTGTCCCCACCGCGTGAGTCCGTGTCCACACCGCGTGAGTCCGTGTCCCCACCGCGTGAGTCCGTGTCCCCACCGCGTGAGTCCGTGTCCCCACCGCGTGAGTCCGTGTCCCCACCGCGTGAGTCCGTGTCCACACCGCGTGAGTCCGTGTCCCCACCGCGTGAGTCCGTGTCCCCACCGCGTGAGTCCGTGTCCCCACCGCGTGAGTCCGTGTCCCCACCGCGTGAGTCCGTGTCCCCACCGCGTGAGTCCGTGTCCCCACCGCGTGAGTCCGTGTCCCCACCGCGTGAGTCCGTGTCCACACCGCGTGAGTCCGTGTCCCCACCGCGTGAGTCCGTGTCCCCACCGCGTGAGTCCGTGTCCCCACCGCGTGAGTCCGTGTCCCTCTCGCCGCGTGAGTCCGTGTCCCCACCGCGTGAGTCCGTGTCCCTCTCGCCGCGTGAGTCCGTGTCCCCACCGCGTGAGTCCGTGTCCCCACCGCGTGAGTCCGTGTCCCTCTCGCCGCGTGAGTCCGTGTCCCCACCGCGTGAGTCCGTGTCCCCACCGCGTGAGTCCGTGTCCCCACCGCGTGAGTCCGTGTCCCTCTCGCCGCGTGAGTCCGTGTCCCCACCGCGTGAGTCCGTGTCCCCACCGCGTGAGTCCGTGTCCCTCTCGCCGCGTGAGTCCCGACACAGCTGATGACACCCTGAGTGTCAAAACCGGTCCTAATGCACGCAAAGCTCCCCCGTGTAGCCTCTAGCAGGCTGCAGGGGCAAGTGCTGTTGGTAGTAGCAGCAGCGCTGCCTATGAAGGCTACCGGCACTGTGGCTACACACACAGAGGGGGGGGGGGGCGGGTGGCCAGCACCACCACGCCCGGCCGCCTTTGTCTCCCCATGTAACAGACACACACCAACAGACAAGGCAAAGATCCCCCGTGTAGCCTCATCCACCCACTCACTCACCCACTCTCTCACTCACCCATCCACTCACTCACCCACTCACTTATCCACCCACTCATCCACCCACTCACCCACTCATCCACTCACTCACCTACCCACCCAACTACCCACTTACCCACTCATCCATCCACTCACCCACTCACCCACCCACTCACTCCCTCACCCACCCACTCACTCATCCACCCACTCGCCCACTCACCCACTCACTCATCCACCCACTCAACCACTCACTTTCTCACCCACTCACTCACCCACCCACTCACTCACCCACTTTCTCACCCACTTTCTCACCCACTCTCTCACCCACCCACTCACCCACTCACTCACCCACTTTCTCACCCACTCACTCACCCACTCTCTCACCCACTCACCCACTCACTCACCCACTCACCCACTCACTCACCCACTTTCTCACCCACTTTCTCACCCACCCACTCACCCACTTTCTCACTCACCCACTCTCTCACCCACAAACCCTTTCACTCACCCACTCATCACTCATTCATCACTCACCACTCCTCACCACTCACTAATCACTAATCACTCACATCACTCACCCACTCACCACTCACTCATCACTCACACAACACTCAAAACACCCAATCACTCAATACATCACTCACCTACCCACTCACCTACCCACTCACCCACCCACTCACCCCCCCACCCACTCACCCACCCACTCACCTACCCACTCACCCACCCACTCACTCACCCACCCACTCACCTACCCACTCACCCACCCACTCACCTACCCACTCACCCACCCACTCACCCACCCACTCACCCACTCACCCACCCACTCACCCACCCACTCACCCACCCACTCACCCACTCACCCACCCACTCACCCACCCACTCACCCACCCACTCACCCACCCACTCACTCACCCACCCACTCACTCACCCACCCACTCACCCACCCACTCACCCACCCACTCACCCACTCACCCACCCACCCACCCACTCACCCACCCACTCACCCACTCACCCACCCACTCACCCACCCACTCACCCACCCACTCACCCACCCACCCACTCACCCACCCACCCACTCACCCACCCACCCACTCACCCACCCACTCTCTCCACCCACCCACTCACCCACCCACTCACCCACCCACCCACTCACCCACCCACTCACCCACCCACTCACCCACTCACCCACCCACTCACCCACCCACCCACTCACCCACCCACTCACTCACCCACCCACCCACCCACTCACCCACCCACCCACCCACTCACCCACCCACTCACCCACCCACTCACCCACCCACTCACCCACTCACCCACCCACTCACCCACCCACTCACCCACCCACTCACCCACCCACTCACCCACCCACTCACCCACCCACTCACCCACTCACCTACCCACCCACCCACTCACCCACCCACCCACTCACTCACCCACCCACTCACCCACTCACTCACCCACCCACTCACCCACTCACCCACCCACTCACCCACCCACTCACCCACCCACTCACCCACTCACCCACCCACTCACCCACTCACCCACCCACTCACCCACCCACCCACTCACCCACTCACCCACCCACTCACCCACTCACCCACCCACCCACTCACCCACTCACTCACCCACTCACCCACCCACCCACCCACTCACTCACCCACCCACTCACCCACCCACTCACCCACCCACCCACTCACCCACCCACTCACCCACCCACTCACCCACTCACCCACTCACCCACCCACCCACTCACCCACTCACCCACCCACTCACCCACCCACTCACCCACTCACCCACCCACTCACCCACTCACCCACCCACTCACCCACCCACTCACCCACTCACCCACTCACCCACACATCACACATCACACTCCCACATCAACAAACCCCCCCCCCCCCAACGAACTGCCCCCGAAGGTGGTGATGGCGAGAGAGATAAAGGCGGCCGTTTGTTCGTCACGGGCTACACACACATACACACATACACACTCATATACACACACACATACACACATTCATACATACACACACACACTCACACATACACACACACACACATATACATACACACATATACACACATTCATATACACACATACACACATTCATACATACACACACACACTCACATACACACATTCATACATACACACATTCACACATACACACACACATATACACATACATACACACACACATATACACATACATACACACATACATACATACACACACATACACACATTCATACACACACACTCACATACACACATTCATACATACACACACACATATACACATACATACACTTACACACACACATACACACACACTCACATACACACATTCATACATACACACACACACATACACACTCACATACACACACATACACACATACACTCACATACACACATATATACACACACACACTCACTCACATACACACATTCATACATACACACATTCATACATACACACACACACATACACACATTCATACATACACACATTCATACATACACACACACATACACACACACATACACACACACACATATACACATACATACACACATACATACACACACACATATACACACATACATACACACACACATATACACACATACACACTCACACACTCACACATACATACACACACATACACACTCACACATACACACATTCATACATACACACATACTCACATACACACATTCATACATACACACACACATATACACACATATACACATACACACATATATACATATATACACATTCATACATATATACACATACACACACACATTCATACACACACATACATATACATACACACACTCACATACACACATACACTCACATATACACACACATACACACGCATATACACACATACACACTCACATACACACTCACATACACCCACTCGCATACTCACATACACACACATATACACACACTCACACACATACACACTCACATACACATACACACATACACACTCACATGCATACTCACATACATACACACACACATACATTCACACACACACATACATACACACTCACACACATACATACACACTCACATACACACTCACACACATACACACATACATACATACAAAAGATCCCCCGTGTAGCCTTAAACAGACCGTAGGGGCAAGTGCTGTTAGCGAGCACCTATGAAGGCCGGAACGGCACACGAGGGGGTGGGTGGCCAGCACCACCACGCCCGGCCGCCTTTGTCTCCCCAGTGGCGATGTGTACACACCGCACCAGGTACTCATTTCAGGCTGAGTCGACCTAGGGGAGGCCCAGGACCGGTTCAGATAATCGTCACTGCCGGTGTTGGCCGTGAGCGGGAATCGAACCCGGGTCGCCAGGTTCATAGCGCAGCGTAGCGCTAACCGCTGCACCACCGCTCCCCACTACACACATACACACACTCACACACATACACACACACATTCACACACACTCGCACACACTCACACACTTACACACACACACACCTACACACAACAACCGCCATTCGCCACGAAGTGTCGGTGACGTCACCACGACGCTTGTGCCAGGCCATGTGCACCTTGAGGCCACGTGAAGTGTCGAACGCCCGCTGGCAGGAGGTCACGGGGCAAACCACGACCACCATTCCTCGCCTCTGGTTGATGGGAAGGCGAGCCCAACGTATCCTGGGGCTTACAGCTTCCCACACCTCACCGCCACGCTCCCACGCCCCTTCATTCTTTTATTCAGAAGAAGAGCCACTCCCTGTTGTTTGGCAGTCTCCTGCCCCGAGTGGAGGACTGTCCACCCCTCATGGTGGCAGGAGCCAGAGCCGGTCCACCGGACCCTCCTGAATGCCACAGAGATCCAGGCGGTACCGGTCCAGCTCCCGACAGAGGAGTGGCAGCCTCTCCTCTGAGCACACTCACACAATGACCAGTACACCAGACCTCCTGAATGCCACAGAGATCCAGGCGGTACCGGTCCAGCTCCCGACAGAGGAGTGGCAGCCTCTCCTCTGAGCACACTCACACAATGACCAGTACACCAGACCTCCTGAATGCCACAGAGATCCAGGCGGTACCGGTCCAGCTCCCGACAGAGGAGTGGCAGCCTCTCCTCTGAGCACACTCACACAATGACCAGTACACCAGACCTCCTGAATGCCACAGAGATCCAGGCGGTACCGGTCCAGCTCCCGACAGAGGAGTGGCAGCCTCTCCTCTGAGCACACTCACACAATGACCAGTACACCAGACCTCCTGAATGCCACAGAGATCCAGGCGGTACCGGTCCAGCTCCCGACAGAGGAGTGGCAGCCTCTCCTCCGCAGTGAGCGTGCGGACATTCCACGTGGCCACACGAAGCGGCTTTTCGTTGTTTCTGGAGGAGCCCCGAGGGTGAAGATTCAATCTCCTGGCTCCGCCAATTGGGGTTTGGCCAGGAGACGTCATAGACGCCTGTGCCCCCGGGGCCTCCGGCACAAGCTTTTTAATTAGATATCTTAGACGTGGTTTTGTGGCTTCATGGTTTTGGTAGTACATGTTGTTTATGTCGTTGATTGTGAAAATTCCGTCACAGTTCCTACGATCACTGTCACATTGCTTTCGTGGCTTTATTTTGGTGATTTCGAAAAGTTTCCTGGTTTGGCCACGTTTGTGTTTGTTGTGGTACAGAGTTACACTGATGGCCTTAATCTAAGTTGTCTTGTGGTTGTTGTTGTTGTTGTTGTTTGACTTTCATGGCTTTATTTTGGTGATTTTTGAAAAGTTTTTCGGTTTGGCCATGTTTGTGTTGTTGTAGTACAGAGTTAGACTGATGGCCTTAATCTAAGTTGTCTTGTGGTGGTTGTTGTTGTTGTTTGACTTGCATCCCACTGGGATTTTTGCACACAGCGTTGGTGTACGGTGCTTTTTCTGCAACATTTTCCTGTCTTTTCTTGGATGTTCTATTTGCACTTAGTCACACACATAGTCACTTTAAGATGTTTCCTTGTTCACGTTTTTGTTTTTTGTTTGTTGCGTTTGCACCCGATTCAAGAGCCGAATGGTTCACAGGGCTCTATACCTAATACATGAAACTTGAACTTGAATTGAAGGTGGAGGGGTTGCCAGCCTCTCGCACCCGTCCAGAGCCCCCATTTAGCCACTGTGGTGGCCACAGATGCCATGAAGGGAAAGGCCAATCTCAGTTGGACCTCCCCCCCCGACGGCACTGCCCACCACAGCGTTGCCCGTCCGGCACCACGAGGAGGTATGGGGTTGTTTTGCCGGACACACACACACACAGACACACAGACAGGCACACACAGACACACTCACACACTCTCACACTCACTCACGGTAGGAGGACGTGGTCGTAGCACATGGATTCTGGGTTCGTGCGTCATCAACATCATCAACATCATCATCAACATCATCAACATCATCAACAACATCATCAACATCACTATTAACATCATCATCAACATCATCATCAACATCATCAACAACATCATTACCATCATCATCATTATTAACATCATCAACATCATCAACATCACCATCATCTCATCACCACATCATCATCACTATCATTATCAACACCATTACCATCATGTCAACATCATCAACACCATCGTCATCACCTCCATAATCTCAAAATAATATTCTCAACATCATTACCATCACCATCTCAACATCACAATCTCATCATCACCATCATCTGAACACCATCACCATCTCAACATCACAATCTCATCATCACCATCATCTGAACACCATCACCATCTCAACATCACAATCTCATCATCACCATCATCTGAACATCATCATCATCTCAAGTGTGTGATCGCAGAGTGACGCGTGATGAGTGAGTGGTGAGTGAGTGGTGAGTGAGTGGTGAGTGAGTGAGTGAGTGGTGAGGGAGTGGTGAGTGAGTGGTGAGTGAGTGGTGAGTGAGTGGTGAGGGAGTGAGTGGTGAGTGAGTGGTGAGTGAGTGGTGAGTGAGTGAGTGGTGAGTGAGTGGTGAGTGAGTGGTGAGGGAGTGAGTGGTGAGTGAGTGGTGAGTGAGTGGTGAGTGAGTGAGTGGTGAGGGAGTGAGTGGTGAGTGATGAGTGAGTGAGTGTTGAGTAGTGAGTGAGTGTGTGGTGAGTGAGTGGTGAGTGAGTGGTGAATGAGTGAGTGAGTGGTGAGTAAGTGAGTGAGTGGTGAGTGAGTGGTGAGTGAGTGAGTAGTGAGTGAGTGGTGAGTGAGTGAGTGGTGATTAAGTGGTGAGTGGTGAGTGAGTAGTAAGTGAGTGAGTGGTGAGTGAGTGAGTGTGTGGTGAGTGGTGAGTGAGTAGTGAGTGAGTGAGTGGTGAGTGAGTAGTAAGTGAGTGAGCGGCGAGTGGTGAGTGTGTGGTGAGTGGTGAGTGAGTGGTGAGTGAGTGAGTGGTGAGTGAGTGAGTGAGTGGTGAGTGAGTAGTAAGTGAGTGAGCGGCGAGTGGTGAGTGTGTGGTGAGTGGTGAGTGAGTGGTGAGTGAGTGAGTGTGTGGTGAGTGGTGAGTGAGTAGTAAGTGAGTGAGTGGTGAGTGAGTGAGTGTGTGGTGAGTGAGTGAGTGGTGAGTGAGTGGTGAGTGAGTGGTGAGTGAGTGTGTGGTGTGTGGTGAGTGAGTGGTGAGTGAATGGTGAGTGAGTGGTGAGTGAGTGTGTGGTGAGTGAGTGAGTGGTGAGTGTGTGGTGAGTGAGTGGTGAGTGAGTGGTGAGTGAGTGTGTGGTGAGTGTTGAGTGAGTGAGTGGTGAGTGAGTGGTGAGTGAGTGGTGAGTGAGTGTGTGGTGTGTGGTGAGTGAGTGAGTGAGTGAGTGAGTGAGTGAGTGGTGAGTGAGTGGTGAGTGTGTGGTGAGTGAGTGAGTGAGTGAGTGAGTGGTGAGTGAGTGAGTGAGTGGTGAGTGAGTGAGTGAGTGGTGAGTGAGTGTGTGGTGTGTGGTGAGTGAGTGAGTGAGTGGTGAGTGAGTGGTGAGTGAGTGAGTGTGTGGTGAGTGAGTGAATGAGTGGTGAGTGAGTAGTAAGTGAGTGAGCGGCGAGTGGTGAGTGTGTGGTGAGTGGTGAGTGAGTGGTGAGTGAGTGGTGAGTGAGTGAGTGATGAGTAAGTGAGTGAGTGGTGAGTGAGTGTGTGGTGAGTGGTGAGTGAGTGTGTGGTGAGTGGTGAGTGAGTGAGTGAGTGGTGAGTGAGTGGTGAGTGTGTGGTGAGTGAGTGAGTGAGTGTGTGGTGAGTGAGTGGTGAGTGAGTGGTGAGTGAGTGAGTGTGTGGTGAGTGAGTGGTGAGTGAGTGGTGAGTGAGTGAGTGAGTGGTGAGTGAGTGGTGAGTGAGTGGTGAGTGAGTGCTGAGTGAGTGGTGAGTGTGTGGTGAGTGAGTGGTGAGTGAGTGAGTGTGTGGTGAGTGAGTGGTGAGTGAGTGGTGAGTGAGTGGTGAGTGAGTGAGTGAGTGAGTGGTGAGTGAGTGGTGAGTGAGTGAGTGTGTGGTGAGTGAGTGGTGAGTGAGTGGTGAGTGAGTGAGTGAGTGGTGAGTGAGTGCTGAGTGAGTGAGTGGTGAGTGAGTGCTGAGTGAGTGGTGAGTGAGTGAGTGGTGAGTGAGTGGTGAGTGAGTGCTGAGTGAGTGAGTGGTGAGTGAGTGGTGAGTGAGTGGTGAGTGAGTGAGTGGTGAGTGAGTGAGTGGTGAGTGAGTGGTGAGTGAGTGAGTGGTGAGTGAGTGGTGAGTGAGTGAGTGGTGAGTGAGTGATGAGTGAGTGGTGAGTGAGTGGTGAGTGAGTGAGTGAGTGTGTGGTGAGTGAGTGGTGAGTGAGTGGTGAGTGAGTGAGTGGTGAGTGAGTGGTGAGTGAGTGGTGAGTGAGTGAGTGAGTGGTGAGTGAGTGAGTGAGTGGTGAGTGAGTGAGTGCTGAGTGAGTGAGTGGTGAGTGAGTGGTGAGTGAGTGAGTGGTGAGTGAGTGAGTGGTGAGTGAGTGAGTGAGTGTGTGGTGAGTGAGTGAGTGAGTGAGTGGTGAGTGTGTGGTGAGTGAGTGAGTGAGTGAGTGGTGAGTGGTGAGTGAGTGGTGAGTGAGTGGTGAGTGAGTGAGTGTGTGGTGAGTGAGTGGTGAGTGAGTGGTGAGTGAGTGAGTGGTGAGTGAGTGAGTGTGTGGTGAGTGAGTGGTGAGTGAGTGGTGAGTGAGTGAGTGAGTGGTGAGTGAGTGGTGAGTGAGTGAGTGGTGAGTGGTGAGTGAGTGAGTGGTGAGTGAGTGGTGAGTGAGTGGTGAGTGAGTGAGTGGTGAGTGAGTGGTGAGTGAGTGCTGAGTGAGTGAGTGGTGAGTGAGTGGTGAGTGAGTGGTGAGTGAGTGAGTGGTGAGTGAGTGAGTGGTGAGTGGTGAGTGGTGAGTGAGTGAGTGGTGAGTGAGTGGTGAGTGGTGAGTGAGTGAGTGGTGAGTGAGTGAGTGGTGAGTGAGTGGTGAGTGGTGAGTGAGTGAGTGGTGAGTGAGTGAGTGGTGAGTGAGTGGTGAGTGAGTGTGTGGTGAGTGAGTGGTGAGTGAGTGAGTGGTGAGTGAGTGGTGAGTGAGTGGTGAGTGAGTGAGTGAGTGGTGAGTGAGTGAGTGGTGAGTGAGTGGTGAGTGAGTGAGTGGTGAGTGAGTGGTGAGTGAGTGGTGAGTGAGTGGTGAGTGAGTGGTGAGTGGTGAGTGAGTGAGTGGTGAGTGAGTGGTGAGTGAGTGGTGAGTGAGTGAGTGGTGAGTGAGTGCTGAGTGAGTGAGTGGTGAGTGAGTGGTGAGTGAGTGGTGAGTGAGTGGTGAGTGAGTGGTGAGTGGTGAGTGAGTGAGTGGTGAGTGAGTGGTGAGTGAGTGGTGAGTGAGTGGTGAGTGAGTGGTGAGTGAGTGAGTGCTGAGTGAGTGAGTGAGTGGTGAGTGTGTGGTGAGTGAGTGAGTGAGTGTGTGGTGAGTGAGTGGTGAGTGAGTGAGTGGTGAGTGAGTGAGTGAGTGGTGAGTGAGTGCTGAGTGAGTGAGTGGTGAGTGAGTGAGTGAGTGGTGAGTGAGTGGTGAGTGAGTGGTGAGTGAGTGAGTGAGTGGTGAGTGAGTGAGTGGTGAGTGAGTGGTGAGTGAGTGAGTGGTGAGTGAGTGGTGAGTGAGTGGTGAGTGAGTGAGTGAGTGGTGAGTGAGTGAGTGGTGAGTGGTGAGTGAGTGAGTGGTGAGTGAGTGGTGAGTGAGTGGTGAGTGAGTGAGTGGTGAGTGAGTGAGTGGTGAGTGAGTGGTGAGTGAGTGAGTGGTGAGTGAGTGGTGAGTGAGTGGTGAGTGAGTGAGTGAGTGGTGAGTGAGTGAGTGGTGAGTGGTGAGTGAGTGAGTGGTGAGTGAGTGGTGAGTGAGTGGTGAGTGAGTGAGTGGTGAGTGAGTGAGTGCTGAGTGAGTGAGTGGTGAGTGAGTGGTGAGTGAGTGGTGAGTGAGTGAGTGATGAGTGAGTGGTGAGTGAGTGAGTGAGTGGTGAGTGAGTGAGCGAGTGAGTGGTGAGTGAGTGAGTGAGTGGTGAGTGAGTGAGCGAGTGAGTGGTGAGTGAGTGAGTGAGTGGTGAGTGGTGAGTGAGTGAGTGGTGAGTGAGTGAGCGAGTGAGTAGTGAGTGAGTGAGTGAGTGGTGAGTGAGTGAGTGGTGAGTGAGTGAGCGAGTGAGTGGTGAGTGAGTGAGTGAGTGGTGAGTGGTGAGTGAGTGAGTGGTGAGTGAGTGAGCGAGTGAGTAGTGAGTGAGTGAGTGAGTGGTGAGTGATGAGTGAGTGAGTGGTGAGTGAGTGAGCGAGTGAGTAGTGAGTGAGCGAGTGAGTGGTGAGTGAGTGAGTGGTGAGTGAGTGAGCGAGTGAGTAGTGAGTGAGTGAGTGAGTGGTGAGTGAGTGAGTGGTGAGTGAGTGAGCGAGTGAGTGGTGAGTGAGTGAGTGAGTGGTGAGTGGTGAGTGAGTGAGTGGTGAGTGAGTGAGCGAGTGAGTAGTGAGTGAGTGAGTGAGTGGTGAGTGAGTGAGTGGTGAGTGAGTGAGTGGTGAGTGAGTGGTGAGTGAGTGGTGAGTGAGTGAGTGGTGAGTGAGTGCTGAGTGAGTGATGCCTCCTTGTGTTGTTGTCTCGACGTTTCGCGCCATTTCCAACCTCAGCTCAAACCACAAAGCCGCAGAGAAACCCGCACACAGACAAAGCTCCCCCAGGCAGTCCACAGGCGGCTGGAGGGGCAAGTGCTGTGAGGTTGATGTTGGTGAAGATGTTGATGGTGGTGATGGTAATTACGTTGATGGTGATGTTGATGATGATGTTGGTGATGGTAGTGATGTTGTTGATGATGATATTGGTGATGATGATGTTGGTGATGGTAGTGATGTTGATGGTGATGATGATAATGTTGGTGATGGTAGTGATGTTGATGATGATGTTGATGATGATGATGATGATGTTGATGATGATGATGATGTTGATGATGATGGTGTTGATGATGTTGATGGTGATGTTCTTGATGATGATGTTGGTGATGGTAGTGATGTTGATGCTGATGTTGGTGATGGCGGCGATGATGATGGTGATGATGTTGATGATGTTGATGATTATGATGATGATGTTGGTGATGTTGGTGATGATGTTGATGATGATGATGATGATGTTGATGATGATGATGATGATGGTGATGATGATGATGTTGATGATGATGATGGTGATGATGTTGATGATGATGTTGATGATGATGTTGATGTTGGTGATGTTGATGATGATGTTGATGATGATGTTGATGTTGTCCAGGCGACCCAGCAAGCTGAGTAATCAGCTCGACCATCAGGAACTCATCACCAACATCACCTTCAGCGATGATGATGATGGTGATGGTGGTGATGATGATGGTGATGATGGTGATGATGTAATCATCCGTCCACCAAGGAAACGGAGGCGCCGGTGCGGGAACTAAACATCACCACCATCAACATCAACATCACCACCATCAACATCACTACCATCATCAACATCACCACCATCACCACCATCAACATCACTACCATCACCACCATCACCACCATCACTACCACCATCACCACCATCAACATCACTACCATCACCACCAATATCACCACCATCACCACCATCACCACCATCAACATCACCACCATCGCCACCATCACCACCATCACCAACACCATCACCACCATTACCACCTTCACCACCATCACCATCACCACCACCATCACCACCATCACCACTACCACCACCACCATCACCACCATCAACATCACCACCATCACCACCATCAACATCACCACCATCACTACTACAACCATCACCACCATCACCATCACCACCACCATCACCACTACCACCATCACCACCATCACCACCATCACCACCACCATCACCACCACCAACACCATCACCACAATCACCACCATCACGATCACCACCACCATCACCACCACCACCATCACCACCACCACCTTCACCACCACCATCACCACCATCACCACCACCACCATCCACATCACCACCATCACCACCACCATCACCACCACCATCACCATCACCACCCCCACAACCACCATCACCACCAACACCATCACCAACACCATCACCACCATCACCACCAACACAACCACCACCATCACCATCACCACCCCCACAACCACCATCACCACCAACACCATCACCAACACCATCACCACCATCACCACCAACACAACCACCACCATCACCATCACCACCCCCACAACCACCATCACCACCAACACCATCACCAACACCATCACCAACACCATCACCACCATCACCACCATCACCACGACTATCACCACCATCACCACCATCACCACCATCACTGTGTTCCTTCTGCAGAGCAGTGATTCTGGATGCAAACAGTAGCAGCGAAGATGGCATTGGTGGTGGCAGCGATGGTGATGGTGGTGATGGTGGTGATGGTGATGGTGGTGATGGTGATGGTGGTGATGATGACGATGATGACGATGGTGGTGATGGTGACGAGGAACCCAGACGCTCCGGTCGCCGTAGCAACACAGATCAGGGTCGCCACGGCAACCGCAGCGCCATCGCCCTCGGTCGCCATGGCGACGGCGCCAACGGTCGCTGCGGCAACCGCAGCACCATCGCCCTCGGTCGCCATGGCGACGGCCCCAACGGTCGCCATGGCGACGCCCCGGATACGGACTCGGACTTCGACCTCGAGGAGGTTGATGAGCTGGAGCGCGCGGTCGTCATGGCAACCGACGAGGTGATGGCCGTGTCACTAAGGGGGGGGGGTCACAATGGTCACGTGTCACTAGGGGGGGGGGTCACAATGGTCACGTGTCACTAAGGGGGGGGGGTCACAATGGCCGTGTTACTAAGAAGGGGGGTCACGTGTCACTAAGGGGGGGGTCACGTGACGTGTCAATAAGGGGGGGGTCACAATGGTCACGTGTCACTAAGGGGGGGGGTCACGTGACGTGTCACTAAGAAGGGGGGGGTCATAATGGTCACGTGTCACTAAGGGGGAGGGGTCACAATGGTCACGTGTCACTAAGGGGGAGGGGTCACAATGGTCACGTGTCACTAAGGGGGAGGGGTCACAATGGTCACGTGTCACTAAGGGGGTGGGGTCACAATGGTCACGTGTCACTAAGGGGGAGGGGTCACAATGGTCACGTGTCACTAAGGGGGGGGTCACAATGGTCACGTGTCACTAAGGGGGGGGGGTCACAATGGTCACGTGTCACTAGGGGGGTGGGGGTCACAATGGTCACGTGTCACTAAGGGGGGAGGGGTCACAATGGTCACGTGTCACTAGGGGTGGGGTCACAATGGTCACGTGTCACTAAGGGGGGAGGGGTCACAATGGTCACGTGTCACTAAGAGGGGGGGGTCACAATGGTCACGTGTCACTAAGGGGGAGGGGTCACAATGGTCACGTGTCACTAAGGGGGAGGGGTCACAATGGTCACGTGTCAGTAAGGGGGTGGGGTCACAATGGTCACGTGTCACTAAGGGGGAGGGGTCACAATGGTCACGTGTCACTAAGGGGGAGGGGTCACAATGGTCACGTGTCACTAAGGGGGTGGGGTCACAATGGTCACGTGTCACTAAGGGGGAGGGGTCACAATGGTCACGTGTCACTAGGGGGGTGGGGTCACAATGGTCACGTGTCACTAAGGGGGGAGGGGTCACAATGGTCACGTGTCACTAAGAGGGGGGGGGTCACAATGGTCACGTGTCACTAAGGGGGGGGTCACAATGGTCACGTGTCACTAGGGGGGTGGGGTCACAATGGTCACGTGTCACTAAGGGGGGAGGGGTCACAATGGTCACGTGTCACTAGGGGGGGGTCACAATGGTCACGTGTCACTAAGGGGGAGGGGTCACAATGGTCACGTGTCACTAGGGGGGGGTCACAATGGTCACGTGTCACTAAGAGGGGGGGGTCACAATGGTCATGTGTCACTAAGGGGGGGGTCACAATGGTCACGTGTCACTAGGGGGGGGGTCACAATGGTCACGTGTCACTAAGGGGGGGGGGGTCACAATGGTCACGTGTCACTAGGGGGGGTCACAATGGTCACGTGTCACTAAGGGGGGGGGGTCACAATGGTCACGTGTCACTAAGGGGGGGGTCACAATGGTCACGTGTCACTAAGGGGGGGGGGGTCACAATGGTCACGTGTCACTAGGGGGGGGTCACAATGGTCACGTGTCACTAGGGGGGGGGTCACAATGGTCACGTGTCAGTAAGGGGGGGGGGTCACAATGGTCACGTGTCACTAAGGGGGGGGGGTCACAATGGTCACGTGTCACTAAGGGGGGGGGGTCACAATGGTCACGTGTCACTAGGGGGGGGGTCACAATGGTCACGTGTCAGTAAGGGGGGGGGGGGGTCACAATGGTCACGTGTCACTAAGGGGGGGGGGGGTCACAATGGTCACGTGTCACTAAGAGGGGGGGGGGGGTCACGTGTCATGTCTCACCAGGTGGTGTTTGAGTCTCAGACTCAACCTGCAGACGTCAC
The DNA here is from genome assembly GCF_964198595.1 of Lampetra fluviatilis. Lineage (NCBI taxonomy): Eukaryota > Metazoa > Chordata > Hyperoartia > Petromyzontiformes > Petromyzontidae > Lampetra > Lampetra fluviatilis. The sequence goes on along the minus strand of NC_136347.1, from coordinate 3,680,385 downwards.
AAGGGACAGTCAGGTGACTCCACCCTCACCCTGACTCCTCCCCCTTCCCTGACTCCTCCCCCTTCCCTGACTCCACCCCCACCCTGACTCCACCCTCACCCTGACTCCTCCCCCTTCCCTGACTCCACCCCCACCCTGACTCCTCCCCCTTCCCTGACTCCTCCCCCACCCTGACTCCTCCCCCTTCCCTGACTCCACCCCCACCCTGACTCCACCCCCACCCTGACTCCTCCCCCTTCCCTGACTCCTCCCCCTTCCCTGACTCCACCCCCACCCTGACTCCTCCCCCTTCCCTGACTCCACCCTCACCCTGACTCCTCCCCCACCCTGACTCCACCCCCACCCTGACTCCTCCCCCTTCCCTGACTCCTCCCCCTTCCCTGATTCCTCCCCCACCCTGACTCCTCCCCCTTCCCTGACTCCACCCCCTCCCTGACTCCTCCCCCTTCCCTGACTCCACCCCCACCCTGACTCCTCCCCCTTCCCTGACTCCACCCCCACCCTGACTCCTCCCCCACCCTGATTCCTCCCCCTTCCCTGACTCCACCCCCACCCTGACTCCTCCCCCTTCCCTGATTCCTCCCCCTTCCCTGACTCCACCCCCACCCTGACTCCACCCCCACCCTGACTCCTCCCCCACCCTGATTCCTCCCCCTTCCCTGACTCCACCCCCACCCTGACTCCTCCCCCTTCCCTGATTCCTCCCCCACCCTGACTCCTCCCCCTTCCCTGACTCCACCCCCTCCCTGACTCCTCCCCCTTCCCTGACTCCACCCTCACCCTGACTCCTCCCCCACCCTGACTCCACCCCCACCCTGACTCCTCCCCCTTCCCTGACTCCTCCCCCTTCCCTGACTCCACCCTGACTCCTCCCCCACCCTGACTCCTCCCCCTTCCCTGACTCCTCCCCCACCCTGACTCCTCCCCCTTCCCTGACTCCTCCCCCACCCTGACTCCTCCCCCTTCCCTGACTCCACCCTCACCCTGACTCCTCCCCCACCCTGACTCCACCCCCACCCTGACTCCTCCCCCTTCCCTGACTCCTCCCCCACCCTGACTCCTCCCCCTTCCCTGACTCCACCCCCACCCTGACTCCTCCCCACCCTGATTCCTCCCCCTTCCCTGACTCCACCCCCACCCTGACTCCTCCCCCTTCCCTGATTCCTCCCCCACCCTGACTCCTCCCCCTTCCCTGACTCCACCCCCTCCCTGACTCCTCCCCCTTCCCTGACTCCACCCTCACCCTGACTCCTCCCCCACCCTGACTCCACCCCCACCCTGACTCCTCCCCCTTCCCTGACTCCTCCCCCTTCCCTGACTCCACCCTGACTCCTCCCCCACCCTGACTCCTCCCCCTTCCCTGACTCCTCCCCCACCCTGACTCCTCCCCCTTCCCTGACTCCTCCCCCACCCTGACTCCTCCTCCTTCCCTGACTCCTCCCCCACCCTGACTCCTCCCCCTTCCCTGACTCCTCCCCCACCCTGACTCCTCCCCCTTCCCTGACTCCACCCCCACCCTGACTCCTCCCCCTCCCTGACTCCTCCCCCACCCTGACTCCTCCCCCTCCCTGACTCCACCCCCACCCTGACTCCTCCCCCTTCCCTGACTCCTCCCCCTCCCTGACTCCACCCCCACCCTGACTCCACCCCCACCCTGACTCCTCCCCCTTCCCTGACTCCTCCCCCACCCTGACTCCTCCCCCTCCCTGACTCCACCCCCACCCTGACTCCTCCCCCTTCCCTGACTCCTCCCCCTCCCTGACTCCACCCCCACCCTGACTCCACCCCCACCCTGACTCCTCCCCCTTCCCTGACTCCTCCCCCACCCTGACTCCTCCCCCTCCCTGACTCCACCCCCCACCTGACTCCTCCCCCTTCCCTGACTCCTCCCCCTCCCTGACTCCTCCCCCTCCCTGACTCCACCCCCACCTTGACTCCTCCCCCTTCCCTGACTCCTCCCTGACTCCACCCCCACCCTGACTCCACCCCCACCCTGACTCCACCCCCACCCTGACTCCACCCCCACCCACCCTGTGGGTCTCTATGGGTCTCAGTGGGTCTCTGTGGTTTCTGTGGGTCTCTATATGTCTTTGTGGGTCTCTATAGGTATATCTGGGTCTCTGTGGGTCTCTATGGGTCTCTGTGGGTCTCTGTGGTTTCTGTGGGTTTCTGTGGGTCTCTGTGGGTCTCTGTGGTCTCTATAGGTATCTCTGGGTCTCTGTGGGTCTCTGTGGTCTCTGTGTGTCTCTGTGGGTCTCTGTGGTCTCTGTAGGTCTCTGTGTATCTCTATGGGTCTCTATGGGTCTCTCTGTGTATCTGTATGGGTCTCTATGGGTCTCTGTGGGTCTCTGTGGGTCTCTGTGTGTCTCTGTGGGTCTCTGTAGGTCTCTGTGTATCTCTATGGGTCTCTATGGGTCTCTCTGTGTATCTTTATGGGTCTCTATGGGTCTCTGTGGGTCTCTGTGGGTCTCTGTGTGTCTCTGTGGGTCTCTGTGAGTCTCTGTGTATCTCTATGGGTCTCTATGGGTCTCTCTGTGTATCTTTATGGGTCTCTATGGGTCTCTGTGGGTCTCTGTGGGTCTCTGTGTGTCTCTGTGGGTCTCTGTGAGTCTCTGTGTATCTCTATGGGTCTCTATGGGTCTCTCTGTGTATCTTTATGGGTCTCTATGGGTCTCTCTGTGTATCTTTATGGGTCTCTATGGGTCTCTGTGGGTCTCTGTGGGTCTCTGTGTGTCTCTGTGGGTCTCTGTAGGTCTCTGTGTATCTCTATGGGTCTCTATGGGTCTCTCTGTGTATCTTTATGGGTCTCTATGGGTCTCTGTGGGTCTCTGTGGGTCTCTGTGTGTCTCTGTGGGTCTCTGTGAGTCTCTGTGTATCTCTATGGGTCTCTATGGGTCTCTCTGTGTATCTTTATGGGTCTCTATGGGTCTCTGTGGTCTCTGTGGGTCTCTGTAGGTCTCTGTGTATCTCTATGGGTCTCTATGGGTCTCTCTGTGTATCTTTATGGGTCTCTGCGTGCCTCTGCGTGTCTCTCTCGTTGATCCACCCACCCACGCTGCCGCGTGTCGATGAGCAGCGGATCGACAATCGCCCGACCTGGGGGGGCAGCCACACCACGTGGGAGGGCAGCCAGACCACGTGGGGGGGCAGTAGCCCCACCAGTACCACGTGGGGGGGCAGCAGCAGCAGCTGGGGCGGCAGCAGCAGCAGCAAGTCTGCGAGGATTCATCGCGTCGGACTCCACGGACGAAGACGACGATTGGAGTAACGATGGCGATGATGATGATGATGGCGATGATGGCGATGATGATGGTGGTGGTGGTGGTGGCAGTGGTGGTGGTGGTGGTGCAAGGCGGTGGAGGTCTGTACCACCTCGGCAGTCAATCGTCAGTCGGCTGGTGAGGAGAGGTGAGGAAAGGTGAGGGGGGGAGATGCTCGCCCCGTGTGTCTCACTCACCCTCACCACCTGTGACTCACTCACCCTCACCACCTGTGACTCACTCACCCTCACCACCTGTGGGTCACTCACCCTCACCACCTGTGACTCACTCACCCTCACCACCTGTGACTCCCTCACCCTCACCACCTGTGTCTCACTCACCCTCACCACCTGTGACTCACTCACCCTGACCACCTGTGACTCACTCACCCTCACCACTCACTCACCCTCACCACCTGTGACTCACTCACCCTCACCACCTGTGACTCACTCACCCTCACCACCCCCTCCCTCACCCTCACCACCTGTGTCTCACTCACCCTCACCACCTGTGACTCACTCACCCTCACCACCTGTGGGTCACTCACCCTCACCACCTGTGACTCACTCACCCTCACCACCTGTGTCTCACTCACCCTCACCACTCACTCACCCTCACCACCTGTGACTCACTCACCCTCACCACCTGTGACTCACTCACCCTCACCACCTGTGACTCACTCACCCTCACCACCTGTGTCTCACTCACCCTCACCACTCACTCACCCTCACCACCTGTGTCTCACTCACCCTCACCACCTGTGACTCACTCACCCTCACCACCTGTGTCTCACTCACCCTCACCACCTGTGTCTCACTCACCCTCACCACCTGTGACTCACTCACCCTCACCACCTGTGTCTCACTCACCCTCACCACCTGTGACTCACTCACCCTCACCACCTGTGTCTCACTCACCCTCACCACTCACTCACCCTCACCACCTGTGACTCACTCACCCTCACCACCTGTGTCTCACTCACCCTCACCACTCACTCACCCTCACCACCTGTGTCTCACTCACCCTCACCACCTGTGACTCACTCACCCTCACCACCTGTGACTCCCTCACCCTCACCACCTGTGTCTCACTCACCCTCACCACCTGTGTCTCACTCACCCTCACCACTCACTCACCCTCACCACCTGTGTCTCACTCACCCTCACCACCTGTGACTCACTCACCCTCACCACCTGTGACTCCCTCACCCTCACCACCTGTGTCTCACTCACCCTCACCACCTGTGACTCACTCACCCTCACCACCTGTGACTCACTCACCCTCACCACCCCCTCCCTCACCCTCACCACCTGTGACTCACTCACCCTCACCACCCCCTCCCTCACCCTCACCACCTGTGACTCACTCACCCTCACCACTCACTCACCCTCACCACCTGTGACTCACTCACCCTCACCACTCACTCACCCTCACCACCTGTGTCTCACTCACCCTCACCACCTGTGACTCCCTCACCCTCACCACCTGTGACTCACTCACCCTCACCACCTGTGACTCACTCACCCTCACCACCTGTGACTCACTCACCCTCACCACTCACTCACCCTCACCACCTGTGACTCACTCACCCTCACCACCCCCTCCCTCACCCTCACCACCTGAGACTCACTCACCCTCACCACCTGTGTCTCACTCACCCTCACCACCCCCTCCCTCACCCTCACCACCTGTGACTCACTCACCCTCACCACCTGTGTCTCACTCACCCTCACCACCCCCTCCCTCACCCTCTGTGTGCTCACCAGCTCCGGTGAGGAGCGACAGGGAACATTTCTGCGGAGTGATCGAAGCGCTCATCCACAGCTCCTACGACCCAGAATATCTGGCTCGCCTCTACAGTACTCACCACTCACTCACCACTCACTCACCACTCACTCACCACTCACTCACCACTCACTCACCACTCACTCACTCACCACTCACTCACTCACCACTCACTCACCACTCACTCACCACTCACTCACCACTCACTCACTCACCACTCACTCACTCACCACTCACTCACCACTCACTCACCACTCACTCACCACTCACTCACCACTCACTCACCACTCACTCACTCACCACTCACTCACCACTCACTCACCACTCACTCACTCACCACTCACTCACTCACCACTCACTCACTCACCACTCACTCACTCACTCACCACTCACTCACTCACCACTCACTCACTCACCACTCACTCACTCACCACTCACTCACCACTCACTCACTCACCACTCACTCACCACTCACTCACCACTCACTCACCACTCACTCACTCACCACTCACTCATCACTCACTCACTCACTCACCACTCACTCACCACTCACTCACCACTCACTCACTCACCACTCACTCACCACTCACTCACCACTCACTCACTCACCACTCACTCACTCACCACTCACTCACTCACCACTCACTCACTCACTCACCACTCACTCACTCACCACTCACTCACCACTCACTCACCACTCACCACTCACTCACCACTCACTCACCACTCACTCACCACTCACTCACTCACCACTCACTCACCACTCACTCACCACTCACTCACTCACCACTCACTCACCACTCACTCACTCACCACTCACTCACCACTCACTCACTCACTCACCACTCACTCACCACTCACTCACCACTCACTCACTCACCACTCACTCACCACTCACTCACCACTCACCACTCACTCACTCACTCACCACTCACTCACTCACTCACTCACTCACCACTCACTCACCACTCACTCACCACTCACCACTCACTCACCACTCACCACTCACTCACCACTCACCACTCACTCACCACTCACCACTCACTCACCACTCACCACTCACTCACCACCACTCACTCACTCACCACTCACTCACCACTCACTCACCACTCACTCACCACTCACTCACTCACCACTCACTCACTCACTCACCACTCACTCACTCACTCACCACTCACTCACCACTCACTCACTCACTCACCACTCACTCACTCACTCACCACTCACTCACTCACCACTCACTCACTCACTCACCACTCACTCACCACTCACTCACTCACTCACCACTCACTCACTCACTCACTCACACACTCACCACTCACTCACCACTCACTCACTCACCACTCACTCACTCACCACTCACTCACCACTCACTCACCACTCACCACTCACTCACCACTCACCACTCACTCACCACTCACTCACTCACTCACTCACTCACACCACTCACCACTCACTCACCACTCACTCACCACTCACTCACCACTCACTCACTCACCACTCACTCACTCACTCACCACTCACTCACTCACTCACCACTCACTCACCACTCACTCACTCACTCACTCACCACTCACTCACTCACTCACCACTCACTCACTCACCACTCACTCACTCACTCACCACTCACTCACCACTCACCACTCACTCACCACTCACTCACTCACTCACCACTCACTCACTCACCACTCACTCACCACTCACTCACCACTCACCACTCACTCACCACTCACCACTCACTCACCACTCACCACTCACTCACTCACCACTCACTCACTCACTCACCACTCACTCACCACTCACTCACCACTCACTCACTCACGCACTCACTCACTCACTCACCACTCACTCACCACTCACTCACCACTCACTCAATCACTCACCACTCACTCACCACTCACTCACCACTCACTCACCACTCACTCACTCACTCACCACTCACTCACCACTCACTCACCACTCACTCACCACTCACTCACTCACTCAATCATTCACCACTCACTCACTCACCACTCACTCACCACACACTCACTCACCACTCACTCACCACTCACTCACCACTCACTCACTCACGCACTCACTCACTCACTCACCACTCACTCACCACTCACTCACCACTCACTCACACTCACACTCACCACTCACTCACCACTCACTCACCACTCACTCACTCACTCACTCACCACTCACTCACCACTCACTCACCACTCACTCACTCACTCACCACTCACTCACCACACACTCACTCACCACTCACTCACCACTCACTCACCACTCACTCACTCACAGCACTCACTCACTCACTCACCACTCACTCACCACTCACTCACCACTCACTCACTCACTCACCACTCACTCACCACTCACTCACCACTCACTCACTCACTCACTCACCACTCACTCACCACTCACTCACCACTCACTCACTCACTCACCACTCACTCACCACTCACCACTCACTCACCACTCACTCACCACTCACTCACCACTCACTCACTCACCACTCACTCACCACTCACTCACCACTCACTCACCACTCACCACTCACTCACTCACCACTCACTCACCACTCACTCACCACTCACCACTCACTCACCACTCACTCACCACTCACCACTCACTCACTCACCACTCACTCACTCACCACTCACTCACCACTCACTCACTCACCACTCACTCACCCACTCACTCACCACTCACTCACTCACTCACTCATTCACCACTCACTCACTCACCACTCACCACTCACTCACCACTCACTCACCACTCACTCATTCACCACTCACTCACTCACCACTCACTCACCACTCACTCACCACTCACTCACTCACTCACCACTCACTCACTCACTCACTCACTCACCACTCACTCACCACTCACTCACCACTCACTCACTCACTCACTCACCACTCACCACTCACTCACCACTCACTCACCACTCACTCACTCCACCACTCACTCACCACTCACTCACTCACTCACCACTCACTCACCACTCACTCACTCACCACTCACTCACCACTCACTCACTCACCACTCACTCACCACTCACTCACCACTCACTCACTCACTCACCACTCACTCACCACTCACTCACTCAATCACCACTCACTCACCACTCACTCACTCACTCACCACTCACTCACTCACCACTCACTCACCACTCACTCACCACTCACTCACTCACCACTCACTCACCACTCACTCACTCACTCACCACTCACTCACCACTCACCACTCACCACTCACTCACCACTCACTCACCACTCACTCACTCACTCACCATCATCACTCACTCACCACTCACTCACCACTCACTCACTCACCACTCACTCACCACTCACACTCACTCACTCACCACTCACTCACCACTCACTCACTCACTCACCACTCACTCACTCACTCACCACTCACTCACCACTCACTCACTCACCACTCACTCACCACTCACTCACTCACCACTCACTCACTCACTCACCACTCACTCACCACTCACTCACCACTCACCACTCACTCACCACTCACTCACTACTCACTCACCACTCACTCACCACTCACTCACTCACTCACCACTCACTCACTCACTCACCACTCACTCACCACTCACTCACTCACCACTCACTCACCACTCACTCACTCACCACTCACTCACTCACTCACCACTCACTCACCACTCACTCACTACTCACTCACCACTCACTCACCACTCACTCACTCACTCACCACTCACTCACTCACTCACCACTCACTCACCACTCACTCACTCACCACTCACTCACCACTCACTCACTCACCACTCACTCACTCACTCACCACTCACTCACTCACCACTCACTCACCACTCACTCACCACTCACTCACTCACCACTCACTCACTCATCACTCACTCACCACTCACTCACCACTCACTCACCACTCACTCACCACCCACTCACTCACCACTCACTCACCACCCACTCACGACTCACCACTCACTCACCACTCACTCACCACTGACTCACCACTCACTCCCCTCTACAGTACTCACCACTCACTCACTCACCACTCACTCACTCACCACTCACTCACCACTCACTCACCACTCACTCACTCACCACTCACTCACTCACCACTCACTCACTCACCACTCACTCACTCACCACTCACTCACCACTCACTCACCACTCACCACTCACTCACCACTCACTCACCACTCACTCACTCACCACTCACTCACCACTCACTCACCACTCACTCACCACTCACTCACTCACCACTCACTCACCACTCACTGTGTGTCTCTCTGTGTGTAGCCGTGTCTCTGTGTGTCTCTGTGTGTCTCTGTGTCTCTGCGTGTGTAGCTGTGTCTCTGTCTGTGTGTGTCTCTGTGTGTGTCTCTGTGTCTCTGTGTGTCTCTGTGTCTCTGCGTGTGTAGCTGTGTCTCTGTCTGTGTGTGTCTCTGTGTGTGTCTCTGTGTCTCTCTGTGTCTCTCTGTGTCTCTGTGTCTCTGCGTGTGTAGCTGTGTCTCTGTCTGTGTGTGTCTCTGTGTGTGTCTCTGTGTCTCTGTGTGTCTCTGTGTCTCTGCGCGTGTAGCCGTGTCTCTGTCTGTGTGTGTCTCTGTGTGTGTCTCTGTGTCTCTCTGTGTCTCTGTGTCTCTGCGTGTGTAGCTGTGTCTCTGTCTGTGTGTGTCTCTGTGTGTGTCTCTGTGTCTCTCTGTGTCTCTGTGTGTCTCTGTGTGTCTCTGTGTCTCTGCGCGTGTTGCCGTGTCTCTGTCTGTGTGTGCCTCTGTGTGTGTCTCTGTGTCTCTCTGTGTCTCTGTGTCTCTGCGTGTGTAGCTGTGTCTCTGTCTGTGTGTGTCTCTGTGTGTGTCTCTGTGTCTCTCTGTGTCTCTGTGTGTCTCTGTGTCTCTGCGTGTGTAGCTGTGTCTCTGTCTGTGTGTGTCTCTGCGTGTGTCTCTGTGTCTCTCTGTGTCTCTGTGTCTCTGCGTGTGTAGCTGTGTCTCTGTCTGTGTGTGTCTCTGCGTGTGTCTCTGTGTCTCTCTGTGTCTCTGTCTGTGTGTGTCTCTGCGTGTGTCTCTATGTGTCTCTGTGTCTCTGTGTGTCTCTGTGTCTCTGCGCGTGTAGCCGTGTCTCTGTCTGTGTGTGTCTCTGTGTGTGTCTCTGTGTCTCTCTGTGTCTCTCTGTGTCTCTGTGTGTCTCTGTGTGTCTCTGTGTCTCTGCGCGTGTAGCCGTGTCTCCGCCCCCATGTCTCCGCGTCTCTCTCGACCACCTGGACGAGCTGCTGCAGCTGAGGCTGACAAACCTCACAGCACAGAGCCGGTGGCAACCTCGCTACCAGGTACTAACACCCTGCACTAACACCATGTACTAACACCCTGTTGTACTAACACCCTGTACTAACACCCTGCACTAACACCATGTACTAACACCCTGTTGTACTAACACCCTGTACTAACACCCTGTACTAACACTCTGTTGTACTAACACCCTGTACTAACACCCTGTACTAACACCCTGCACTAACACCCTGTACTAACACCCTGCACTAACACCCTGCACTAACACCATGTACTAACACCCTGCACTAACACCTTGTACTAACACCCTGTACTAACACCCTGTACCAACACCCTGTTGTACCAACACCCTGTACTAACACCCTGTACTAACACCCTGTACTAACACCCTGTACTAACACCCTGTTGTACTAACACCATGTACTAACACCATGTACTAACACCCTGTACTAACACCATGTACTAACACCCTGTACTAACGCCCTGTACTAACACCCTGCACTAACACCATGTACTAACACCCTGTACTAACACCCTGCACTAACACCCTGTACTAACACACTGTACTAACACCCTGCACTAACACCATGTACTAACACCCTGTACTAACGCCCTATACTAACACCCTGTACTAACACCCTGTACTAACACCCTGCACTAACACCCTGTACTAACACCCTGTACTAACACCCTGCACTAACACCCTGCACTAACACCCTGTACTAACACCCTGTACTAACACCCTGCACTAACACCCTGTACTAACACCCTGCACTAACACCATGTACTAACACCATGTACTAACACCCTGTTGTACTAACACCCTGTACAAACACCCTGCACTAACACCCTGTACTAACACCCTGTACTAACACCCTGTACTAACACCCTGCACTAACACCATGTACTAACACCCTGCACTAACACCCTGTACTAACACCCTGTACTAACACCCTGCACTAACACCATGTACTAACACCATGTACTAACACCCCGTACTAACACCCTGTATTAACACCCTGCACTAACACCCTGTACTAACACCCTGTTGTACTAACACCCTGTTGTACTAACACCCTGTACTAACACCCTGTACTAACACCCTGCACTAACACCCTCTACTAACACCATGTACTAACACCCTGCACTAACACCCTGCACTAACACCCTGCACTAACACCCTGTTGTACTAACACCCTGTACTATCACCCTGTTGTACTAACACCCTGCACTAACACCCTGTACTAACACCATGTACTAACACCCTGTACTAACACCCTGTACTAACACCATGCACTAACACCCTGTACTAACACCCTGTTGTACTAACACCCTGTTGTACTAACACCCTGTACTAACACCCTGTACTAACACCCTGCACTAACACCCTGTACTAACACCCTGCACTAACACCCTGTACTAACACCCTGTACTAACACCCTGTACTAACACCCTGTACTAACACCCTGCACTAACACCCTGCACTAACACCCTGTACTAACACCCTGCACTAACACCCTGTACTAACACCCTGCACTAACACCCTGTACTAACACCATGTACTAACACCCTGTACTAACACCCTGTACTAACACCCTGCACTAACACCCTGTACTAACACCCTGCACTAACACCCTGTACTAACACCCTGCACTAACACCCTGTACTAACACCATGTACTAACACCCTGTACTAACACCATGTACTAACACCCTGTACTAACACCCTGCACTAACACCCTGTACTAACACCCTGCACTAACACCCTGTACTAACACCCTGCACTAACACCCTGTACTAACACCCTGCACTAACACCCTGTTGTACTAACACCCTGTACTAACACCCTGCACTAACACCCTGTACTAACACCCTGCACTAACACCCTGTACTAACACCCTGTACTAACACCCTGTTGTACTAACACCCTGTACTAACACCCTGTTGTACTAACACCCTGTTGTACTAACACCCTGTACTAACACCCTGTACCAACACCCTGTACTAACACCCTGTACTAACACCCTGCACTAACACCATGTACTAACACCCTGTACTAACACCATGTACTAACACCCTGCACTAACACCTTGTACTAACACCCTGTACTAACACCCTGTTGTACTAACACCCTGTACTAACACCCTGTACGAACACCTTGTACTAACACCCTGTTGTACTAACACCATGTACTAACACCATGTACTAACACCATGTACTAACGCCCTGTACTAACGCCCTGTACTAACACCCTGCACTAACACCCTGTACTAACACCCTGCACTAACACCCTGTACTAACACCCTGCACTAACACCGTGTACTAACACCATGTACTAACACCCTGTACGAACACCCTGTACTAACACCCTGTACGAACACCCTGTACTAACACCCTGCACTAACACCCTGTACTAACACCCTGCACTAACACCATGTACTAACACCATGTACTAACACTCTGTTGTACTAACACCCTGTACTAACACCCTGTTGTACTAACACCCTGCACTAACACCTTGTACTAACACCATGTACTAACACCCTGTACTAACACCCTGTTGTACTAACACCCTGCACTAACACCCTGTACTAACACCCTGTACTAACACCCTGTACTAACACCCTGCACTAACACCCTGCACTAACACCCTGCACTAACACCCTGTACTAACACCCTGCACTAACACCCTGTACGAACACCCTGTTGTACTAACACCCTGTACTAACACCATGTACTAACACCATGCACTAACACCCTGCACTAACACCCTGTACTAACACCATGTACTAACACCCTGTACTAACACCCTGTACTAACACCCTGTACTAACACCATGTACTAACACCATGTACTAACACCCTGTACTAACACCCTGTACTAACACCATGTACTAACACCATGTACTAACACCCTGTACTAACACCATGTACTAACACCCTGTACTAACACCCTGTACTAACACCATGTACTAACACCCTGTACTAACACCCTGTACTAACACCATGTACTAACACCCTGTACTAACACCCTGTACTAACACCATGTACTAACACCCTGTTGTACTAACACCCTGTACTAACACCCTGTACTAACACCATGTACTAACACCATGTACTAACACCCTGTACTAACACCCTGTACTAACACCATGTACTAACACCCTGTACTAACACCCTGTACTAACACCATGTACTAACACCCTGTACTAACACCCTGTACTAACACCATGTACTAACACCATGTACTAACACCATGTACTAACACCCTGTACTAACACCCTGTACTAACACCATGTACTAACACCATGTACTAACACCCTGTACTAACACCCTGTACTAACACCATGTACTAACACCATGTACTAACACCCTGTACTAACACCCTGTACTAACACCCTGTACTAACACCCTGTACTCACACCCTGCACTAAGTAGTGTGTGTGTGTTTAGTGTGTGTGTATGTGTGTGTGTGTATGTGTGTGTGTATGTGTAGTGTGTTTAGTGTATGTGTGTATGTATGTTTAGTGTGTGTATATATGTAAGTATGTCTATGTGTGTGTGTAAGTGTAAGTGTGTATGTGTGTATGTATGTTTAGTATGTGTGTGTGTATGTATATGTGTAAGTGTATGTATGTGTGCATGTTTAGTATGCATGTGTAGTGTATGTGTGTGTGTATGTGTAAGTGTATGTATGTGTGTATGTTTAGTATGCATGTGTAGTGTATGTGTGTGTGTATGTATATGTGTAAGTGTATGTGTATGTGTGCATGTTTAGTATGCATGTGTAGTGTATGTGTGTGTGTATGTATATGTGTAAGTGTATGTGTGTGTGTATGTTTAGTATGCATGTGTAGTGTATGTGTGTGTGTATGTATATGTGTAAGTGTATGTATGTGTGCATGTTTAGTATGCATGTGTAGTGTATGTGTGTGTGTATGTGTAAGTGTATGTATGTGTGTATGTTTAAAATGTATGTGTAGTGTATGTGTGTGTGTATGTATATGTGTAAGTGTATGTATGTGTGTATGTTTAAAATGCATGTGTAGTGTATGTGTGTGTGTATGTGTAAGTGTATGTATGTGTGTATGTTTAATATGCATGTGTAGTGTATGTGTGTGTGTATGTATATGTGTAAGTGTATGTGTGTGTGTATGTTTAGTATGCATGTGTAGTGTATGTGTGTGTGTATGTTTAAAATGCATGTGTAGTGTATGTGTATGTATATGTGTAAGTGTATGTGTGTGTGTATGTTTAATATGCATGTGTAGTGTATGTGTGTGTGTATGTATATGTGTAAGTGTATGTGTGTGTGTATGTTTAGTATGCATGTGTAGTGTATGTGTGTGTGTATGTATATGTGTAAGTGTATGTGTGTGTGTATGTTTAGTATGCATGTGTAGTGTATGTGTGTGTGTATGTATATGTGTAAGTGTATGTATGTGTGTATGTTTAAAATGCATGTGTAGTGTATGTGTGTGTGTATGTGTAGTGTATGTATGTGTGTATGTTTAATATGCATGTGTAGTGTATGTGTGTGTGTATGTATATGTGTAGTGTATGTATGTGTGTATGTTTAAAATGTATGTGTAGTGTATGTGTGTGTGTATGTATATGTGTAAGTGTATGTGTGTGTGTATGTTTAGTGTGCATGTGTAGTGTATGTGTGTGTGTATGTGTAAGTGTATGTGTATGTATGTGTGTATGTTTAATATGCATGTGTAGTGTATGTGTGTGTGTATGTATATGTGTAAGTGTATGTGTGTGTGTATGTATATGTGTAAGTGTATGTGTGTGTGTATGTTTAGTATGCATGTGTAGTGTATGTGTGTGTGTATGTATATGTGTAAGTGTATGTATGTGTGTATGTTTAGTATGCATGTGTAGTGTATGTGTGTGTGTATGTATATGTGTAAGTGTATGTGTGTGTGTATGTTTAGTATGCATGTGTAGTGTATGTGTGTGTGTATGTATATGTGTAAGTGTATGTATGTGTGTATGTTTAGTATGCATGTGTAGTGTATGTGTGTGTGTATGTATATGTGTAAGTGTATGTGTGTGTGTATGTTTAGTATGCATGTGTAGTGTATGTGTGTGTGTATGTATATGTGTAAGTGTATGTATGTGTGTATGTTTAGTATGCATGTGTAGTGTATGTGTGTGTGTATGTGTGTGTGTAAGTGTATGTGTGTGTGTATGTTTAATATGCATGTGTAGTGTATGTGTGTGTGTATGTGTGTGTGTAAGTGTATGTATGTGTGTACGTTTAATATGCTATTTAGTGTATGTGTGTGTGTATGTGTGTGTGTAAGTGTATGTGTGTGTGTATGTTTAGTATGCATGTGTAGTGTATGTGTGTGTGTATGTATATGTGTAAGTGTATGTGTGTGTGTATGTTTAATATGCATGTGTAGTGTATGTGTGTGTGTATGTATATGTGTAAGTGTATGTATGTGTGTATGTTTAGTATGCATGTGTAGTGTATGTGTGTGTGTATGTATATGTGTAAGTGTATGTATGTGTGTATGTTTAGTGTGCATGTGTAGTGTATGTGTGTGTGTATGTATATGTGTAAGTGTATGTGTGTGTGTATGTTTAGTATGCATGTGTAGTGTATGTGTGTGTGTATGTATATGTGTAAGTGTATGTGTGTGTGTATGTTTAGTATGCATGTGTAGTGTATGTGTGTGTGTATGTATATGTGTAAGTGTATGTGTGTGTGTATGTTTAATATGCATGTGTAGTGTATGTGTGTGTGTATGTATATGTGTAAGTGTATGTATGTGTGTATGTTTAGTATGCATGTGTAGTGTATGTGTGTGTGTATGTATATGTGTAAGTGTATGTATGTGTGTATGTTTAGTGTGCATGTGTAGTGTATGTGTGTGTGTATGTATATGTGTAAGTGTATGTGTGTGTGTATGTTTAGTATGCATGTGTAGTGTATGTGTGTGTGTATGTATATGTGTAAGTGTATGTGTGTGTGTATGTTTAGTATGCATGTGTAGTGTATGTGTGTGTGTATGTATATGTGTAAGTGTATGTGTGTGTGTATGTTTAATATGCATGTGTAGTGTATGTGTGTGTGTATGTGTGTGTGTAAGTGTATGTGTGTGTGTATGTTTAATATGCATGTGTAGTGTATGTGTGTGTGTATGTATATGTGTAAGTGTATGTATGTGTGTATGTTTAGTATGCATGTGTAGTGTATGTGTGTGTGTATGTATATGTGTAAGTGTATGTATGTGTGTATGTTTAGTATGCATGTGTAGTGTATGTGTGTGTGTATGTATATGTGTAAGTGTATGTGTGTGTGTATGTTTAGTATGCATGTGTAGTGTATGTGTGTGTGTATGTATATGTGTAAGTGTATGTGTGTGTGTATGTTTAGTATGCATGTGTAGTGTATGTGTGTGTGTATGTGTAAGTGTATGTATGTGTGTATGTTTAATATGCATGTGTAGTGTATGTGTGTGTGTATGTATATGTGTAGTGTATGTATGTGTGTATGTTTAATATGCATGTGTAGTGTATGTGTGTGTGTATGTATATGTGTAAGTGTATGTATGTGTGTATGTTTAGTATGCATGTGTAGTGTATGTGTGTGTGTATGTATATGTGTAGTGTATGTATGTGTGTATGTTTAAAATGTATGTGTAGTGTATGTGTGTGTGTATGTATATGTGTAAGTGTATGTATGTGTGTATGTTTAGTATGCATGTGTAGTGTATGTGTGTGTGTATGTATATGTGTAAGTGTATGTGTGTGTGTATGTTTAGTATGCATGTGTAGTGTATGTGTGTGTGTATGTATATGTGTAAGTGTATGTGTGTGTGTATGTTTAGTATGCATGTGTAGTGTATGTGTGTGTGTATGTATATGTGTAAGTGTATGTGTGTGTGTATGTTTAATATGCATGTGTAGTGTATGTGTGTGTGTATGTATATGTGTAAGTGTATGTATGTGTGCATGTTTAGTATGCATGTGTAGTGTATGTGTGTGTGTATGTGTAAGTGTATGTATATGTGTAAGTGTATGTGTGTGTGTATGTTTAGTATGCATGTGTAGTGTATGTGTGTGTATGTATATGTGTAAGTGTATGTATGTGTGTATGTTTAGTATGCATGTGTAGTGTATGTGTGTGTGTATGTATATGTGTAAGTGTATGTATGTGTGTATGTTTAGTATGCATGTGTAGTGTATGTGTGTGTGTATGTATATGTGTAAGTGTATGTATGTGTGTATGTTTAGTATGCATGTGTAGTGTATGTGTGTGTGTATGTATATGTGTAAGTGTATGTGTGTGTGTATGTTTAGTATGCATGTGTAGTGTATGTGTGTGTGTATGTATATGTGTAAGTGTATGTGTGTGTGTATGTTTAATATGCATGTGTAGTGTATGTGTGTGTGTATGTATATGTGTAAGTGTATGTGTGTGTGCATGTTTAGTATGCATGTGTAGTGTATGTGTGTGTGTATGTGTAAGTGTATGTATATGTGTAAGTGTATGTGTGTGTGTATGTTTAGTATGCATGTGTAGTGTATGTGTGTGTATGTATATGTGTAAGTGTATGTATGTGTGTATGTTTAGTGTGCATGTGTAGTGTATGTATGTGTGTATGTTTAAAATGTATGTGTAGTGTATGTGTGTGTGTATGTATATGTGTAGTGTATGTATGTGTGTATGTTTAATATGCATGTGTAGTGTATGTGTGTGTGTATGTATATGTGTAAGTGTATGTATGTGTGTATGTTTAGTATGCATGTGTAGTGTATGTGTGTGTGTATGTATATGTGTAAGTGTATGTATGTGTGTATGTTTAATATGCATGTGTAGTGTATGTGTGTGTGTATGTATATGTGTAAGTGTATGTGTGTGTGTATGTTTAGTATGCATGTGTAGTGTATGTGTGTGTGTATGTATATGTGTAAGTGTATGTGTGTGTGTATGTTTAGTATGCATGTGTAGTGTATGTGTGTGTGTATGTATATGTGTAAGTGTATGTGTGTGTGTATGTTTAATATGCATGTGTAGTGTATGTGTGTGTGTATGTATATGTGTAAGTGTATGTGTGTGTGTATGTTTAATATGCATGTGTAGTGTATGTGTGTGTGTATGTGTGTGTGTAAGTGTATGTATGTGTGTATGTTTAATATGCATGTGTAGTGTATGTGTGTGTGTATGTATATGTGTAAGTGTATGTATGTGTGTATGTTTAGTATGTAAGTATATGTCTGTGTGTACTAACGCCTCCGCCCCCCCCGCCCTCTCCAAGTCCCGCGTTGACTCGTACCCGCGTCTCCGCCTTGGAGAGCGCGGCGTGATGGTGAGAAGCCCTGGGGTGAGCGGGGTGGTGAGCGGGGTGGTGAGGGGAGTGGTGAGGGGGGTGGTGAGCGGGGTGGTGAGCGGGGTGGTGAGGGGGGTGGTGAGGTGCGAGGCTTGTCAGCTGCCTCGCCCGCCCCGCGTGCGAGTGGAGCTGTGGGGTGAGGACTACCACCCGCTCACCCTGAGGACGGAGAGATTCCTCACCCACGATGTGCAGGTGAGTGGTGAGTGACGTGGTGAGTGGCGTGGTGAGTGAGTGGTGAGTGAGTGAGTGAGTGGTGAGTGAGTGAGTGAGTGGTGAGTGAGTGGTGAGTGAGTGGAGCTGTGGGGTGAGGACTACCACCCGCTCACCCTGAGGACGGAGAGATTCCTCACCCACGATGTGCAGGTGAGTGATGAGTGACGTGGTGAGTGGCATGGTGAGTGAGTGGTGAGTGAGTGAGTGGTGAGTGAGTGGTGAGTGAGTGGAGCTGTGGGGTGAGGACTACCACCCGCTCACCCTGAGGACGGAGAGATTCCTCACCCACGATGTGCAGGTGAGTGACGAGTGACGTGGTGAGTGGCGTGGTGAGTGAGTGAGTGGTGAGTGAGTGGTGAGTGAGTGGTGAGTGGTGAGTGAGTGGTGAGTGAGTGGTGAGTGAGTGGTGAGTGAGTGGAGATGTGGGGTGAGGACTACCACCCGCTCACCCTGAGGACGGAGAGATTCCTCACCCACGATGTGCAGGTGAGTGGTGAGTGACGTGGTGAGTGAGTGGTGAGTGAGTGAGTGAGTTGTGAGTGAGTGAGTGGTGAGTGAGTGAGTGGTGAGTGAGTGGTGAGTGAGTGGTGAGTGAGTGAGTGGTGAGTGACGTGGTGAGTGAGTGAGTGAGTGGTGAGTGAGTGGTAAGTGAGTGGTGAGTGAGTGAGTGGTGAGTGAGTTAGTGGTGAGTGGTGAGTGAGTGGTGAGTGAGTGAGTGGTGAGTGGTGAGTGAGTGGTGAGTGAGTGAGTGGTGAGTGAGTGGTGAGTGAGTGAGTGGTGAGTGAGTGGTGAGTGAGTGAGTGGTGAGTGGTGAGTCAGTGGTGAGTGAGTGGTGAGTGAGTGAGTGGTGAGTGAGTGAGTGGTGAGTGAGTGATGAGTGAGTGGTGAGTGAATGGTGAGTGAGTGGTGAGTGAGTGAGTGGTGAGTGAGTGGTGAGTGAGTGAGTGGTGAGTGAGTGGTGAGTGAGTGAGTGGTGAGTGAGTGGTGAGTGAGTGGTGAGTGAGTGAGTGGTGAGTGAGTGAGTGGTGAGTGAGTGTGTGGTAAGTAAGTGAGTGACGCGATGAGTGACGCGATGAGTGACGCGATGAGTGACGCGATGAGTGACGCGATGAGTGACGCGATGAGTGACGCGATGAGTGACGCGATGAGTGACGCGATGAGTGACGCGATGAGTGACGCGATGAGTGACGCGATGAGTGACGCGATGAGTGACGCGATGAGTGACGCGATGAGTGACGCGATGAGTGACGCGATGAGTGACGCGATGAGTGACGCGATGAGTGACGCGATGAGTGACGCGATGAGTGACGCGATGAGTGACGCGATGAGTGACGCGATGAGTGACGCGATGAGTGACGCGATGAGTGACGCGATGAGTGACGCGATGAGTGACGCGATGAGTGACGCGATGAGTGACGCGATGAGTGACGCGATGAGTGACGCGATGAGTGACGCGATGAGTGACGCGATGAGTGACGCGATGAGTGACGCGATGAGTCACGCGATGAGTCACGCGATGAGTCACGCGATGAGTCACGCGATGAGTCACGCGACGAGTCACGCGACGAGTCACGCGACGAGTCACGCGACGAGTCACGCGACGAGTCACGCGACGAGTCACGCGATGAGTCACGCGATGAGTCACGCGATGAGTCACGCGATGAGTCACGCGATGAGTCACGCGATGAGTCACGCGATGAGTCACGCGATGAGTCACGCGATGAGTCACGTGCTCCCCCCAGGTGTTCCACGTGGGAGTGCATTGTGGGCGCCGCACGCGCCTCTACCACGAGCTGCGCCACTACAAGCAGCGCCTCCTCCTGCACCTCGTACACATCCTACACAACAACCACAACAACCACAACAACAACAACCACAACAACAACCACGCGGACCAAGCAGCAGAGCTCACCCATTGGGGGGAGGACACGGAGGGCCCCACCCTCACCGCCACCACCCTCACCACTCCGCTCACCAGCACTCTCACCACCACTACCACCACTCCGCTCACCACCAACCCAACCACCCCCCTCACCACCCCCCTCACCACCACTACCACCACCCCCCTCACCAACCTCACCACCACTCCGCTCACCACCACACTCACCACCACCCCACTCACAACCCCACTCACCACCCCGCTCACCAGCACCCCACTCACCACCCTCACCCCCCTCACCACCCCACTCACCCCACTCCCCACCACTCCGCTCACCACCCCTCTCACCACCACCCCACTCACAACCCCTCTCACCAGCACCCCACTCACCACCCCTCTCACCAGCACCCCACTCACCCCCCCACTTAACACCCTCACCCCCCTCACCACCACCCTCACCACCCTCACCCCACTCACCACCACCCCCCTCACCACCACTCTCACCACCACCACCCTCACCACCACCCCACTCACCACCCCGCTCACCACCACCACCCCACTCACCACCACCCCACTCACCCCGCCACTCACCACCACCCCACTCAACAACCTCACCACCACCCCCCTCACCACCACTCTCACCACCCTCACCCCACTCACCACCACCCTCACCACCACCACCCCCCTCACCACCACCCCCCTCACCACCCCCCTCACCACCACCCCACTCACCACCCCCCTCACCACCACCACCCCACTCACCACCACCCCCCTCACCACCCCACTCACCACCACCCTCACCACCACCCCCCTCACCACCCCCCTCACCACCACCCCACTCACCACCCCCCTCACCACCACCACCCCACTCACCACCACCCTCACCACCACCCCCCTCACCACCAACCACAGGAGGGCCGTGCGAGCGGCCATCGCGAGACTGGAGCGGTCCGGCTGGGTGGAGCAGGTGAGCCCGTGCCCTGTCCACTAGAGGCCGCTACTCCTCCGCACGTACACAGGCGGTGCACCTAGCCTGGCACAGCGGGAAACCCGTGGCAACTGCTGGGTCTGTCCCGTGACCTCCTCCTTATGCACCTAGCCTGGCACAGCGGGAAACCCGTGGCACCTGCTGGGTCTGTCCCGTGACCTCCTCATGCACCTAGCCTGGCACAGCAGTCAACCCACGGCACCTGCTGGGTCTGTCCCGTGACCTCCTCATGCACCTAGCCTGGCACAGCAGTAAACCCATGGCACCTGCTGGGTCTGTCCCGTGACCTCCTCATGCACCTAGCCTGGTACAGCAGTCAGCCCATGGCACCTGCTGGGTCTGTCCCGTGACCTCATGCACCTAGCCTGGCACAGCAGTCAACCCATGGCACCTGCAGGGTCTGTCCCGTGACCACCTCCTCATGCACCTAGCCTGGCACAGCCGGAAACCCGTGGCTGCTGCTGGGTCTGCCCCGTGACCTCTGCATGCACCTAGCCTGGCACAGCAGTCAACACGTGGCACCTGCAGGGTCTGTCCCGTGACCTCTGCATACACCTAGCCTGGCACAGCAGTCAACCCACGGCACCTGCTGGGTCTGTCCCGTGACCTCCTCATGCACCTAGCCTGGCACAGCAGTCAGCCCATGGCACCTGCTGGGTCTGCCCCGTGACCTCCTCATGCACCTAGCCTGGCACAGCGGGAAACCCATGGCACCTGCAGGGTCTGTCCCGTGACCTCCTCATGCACCTAGCCTGGCACAGTGGGAAACACGTGGCTCCTGCTGGGTCTGTCCCGTGACCTCCTCATGCACCTAGCCTGGCACAGCAGTCAGCCCATGGCACCTGCAGGGTCTGTCCCGTGACCTCCTCATGCACCTAGCCTGGTACAGCAGTCAGCCCATGGCACCTGCTGGGTCTGTCCCCTGACCTCCTCATGCACCTAGCCTGGCACAGCCGTCAACCCATGGCACCTGCTGGGTCTGTCCCGTGACCTCATGCACCTAGCCTGGCACAGCAGTCAACCCATGGCACCTGCTGGGTCTCTCCCGTGACCTCCTCCTGCACCTAGCCTGGCACAGCAGTCAACCCATGGCACCTGCAGGGTCTGTCCCGTGACCACCTCCTCATGCACCTAGCCTGGCACAGCCGGAAACCCGTGGCTCCTGCTGGGTCTGCCCCGTGACCTCTGCATGCACCTAGCCTGGCACAGCAGTCAACACGTGGCACCTGCTGGGTCTGTCCCGTGACCTCCTCATGCACCTAGCCTGGCACAAGTGCCTCTGTGACGTCACCGACAGTTGTTGTATGCGCGCGCGTGTGTGTGTGTGTCCTGGGTCTCCCTCCCCTAGGTCGGCTCAGCCTTAAATTAGTTCACTATAAAACATCGACACTGGGTGGTGGTGCTGTCCACCCTTCATAGGCAGCTGCTGCTACTCGCTACTAACAGCACTTGCCCCTACAGCCCTGTTGAGGCTACACGGGGGACCTTTGTCTTTGTTTCTGCGTGTGCAGCGCTACGGGAACCTGCAGGACCTGCTGAGGTCCGCCGACTTCTTCGGGGAAAACTCGTGCACCTAGCCTGGCACAGCGGGAAACCCATGGCACCTGCTGGGTCTGTCCTGTGACCTCATGCACCTAGCCTGGCACACACCCGGGAGTGAACCCGTGCCACCCCATCACCCCAGAGTGAAGCCGTGCCACCCTAAGCAAACCCGTGCCAGCCTCCCACCCCAAGCAAACCCGTGCCAGCCTCCCACCCCAAGCAAACCCGTGCCAGCCTCCCACCCCAAGCAAACCCGTGCCAGCCTCCCATCCCAAGCAAACCCGTGCCAGCCTCAAACTCCAAGCAAACCCGTGCCACCCTCCCACCCCAAGCAAACCCGTGCCACCCTCCCACCCCAAGCAAACCCGTGCCAGCCTCCCACCCCAAGCAAACCCGTGCCAGCCTCCCATCCCAAGCAAACCCGTGCCACTCTCCCACCCCAAGCAAACCCGTGCCAGCCTCAAACTCCAAGCAAACCCGTGCCACCCTCCCACCCCAAGCAAACCCGTGCCAGCCTCCCACCCCAAGCAAACCCGTGCCACCCTCCCACCCCAAGCAAACCCGTGCCAGCCTCAAACTCCAAGCAAACCCGTGCCACCCTCCCACCCCAAGCAAACCCGTGCCAGCCTCCCACCCCAAGCAAACCCGTGCCACCCTCCCACCCCAAGCAAACCCGTGCCAGCCTCAAACTCCAAGCAAACCCGTGCCACCCTCCCACCCCAAGCAAACCCGTGCCAGCCTCCCACCCCAAGCAAACCCGTGCCAGCCTCAAACTCCAAGCAAATCCGTGCCACCCTCCCACCCCAAGCAAACCCGTGCCAGCCTCCCACCCCAAGCAAACCCGTGCCAGCCTCAAACTCCAAGCAAACCCGTGCCAGCCTCCCACCCCAAGCAAACCCGTGCCACCCTCCCACCCCAAGCAAACCCGTGCCACCCTCCCACCCCAAGCAAACCCGTGCCAGCCTCAAACTCTAAGCAAACCCGTGTCAGCCTCAAACTCCAAGCAAATCCGTGCCACCCTCCCACCCCAAGCAAACCCGTGCCAGCCTCAAACTCTAAGCAAACCCGTGTCAGCCTCAAACTCCAAGCAAACCCGTGCCACCCTCCCACCCCAAGCAAACCCGTGCCAGCCTCAAACTCTAAGCAAACCCGTGTCAGCCTCAAACTCCAAGCAAACCCGTGCCACCCTCCCACCCCAAGCAAACCCGTGTCAGCCTCAAACTCCAAGCAAACCCGTGCCACCCTCCCACCCCAAGCAAACCCGTGCCAGCCTCAAACTCTAAGCAAACCCGTGTCAGCCTCAAACTCCAAGCAAACCCGTGCCACCCTCCCACCCCGTGCCACCCTCCCCCGTGCCACCCTCCCACCCCAAGCAAACCCGTGCCAGCCTCAAACTCTAAGCAAACCCGTGTCAGCCTCAAACTCCAAGCAAACCCGTGCCACCCTCCCACCCCAAGCAAACCCGTGCCAGCCTCAAACTCTAAGCAAACCCGTGTCAGCCTCAAACTCCAAGCAAACCCGTGCCACCCTCCCACCCCAAGCAAACCCGTGTCAGCCTCAAACTCCAAGCAAACCCGTGCCACCCTCCCACCCCAAGCAAACCCGTGCCAGCCTCAAACTCTAAGCAAACCCGTGTCAGCCTCAAACTCCAAGCAAACCCGTGCCACCCTCCCACCCCAAGCAAACCCGTGCCAGCCTCAAACTCTAAGCAAACCAGTGTCAGCCTCAAACTCCAAGCAAACCCGTGCCACCCTCCCACCCCAAGCAAACCCGTGTCAGCCTCAAACTCCAAGCAAACCCGTGCCACCCTCCCACCCCAAGCAAACCCGTGCCAGCCTCAAACTCTAAGCAAACCCGTGTCAGCCTCAAACTCCAAGCAAATCCGTGCCACCCTCCCACCCCAAGCAAACCCGTGTCAGCCTCAAACTCCAAGCAAACCCGTGCCACCCTCCCACCCCAAGCAAACCCGTGTCAGCCTCAAACTCCAAGCAAACCCGTGCCACCCTCCCACCCCAAGCAAACCCGTGCCAGCCTCAAACTCTAAGCAAACCCGTGTCAGCCTCAAACTCCAAGCAAACCCGTGCCACCCTCCCACCCCAAGCAAACCCGTGTCAGCCTCAAACTCCAAGCAAACCCGTGCCACCCTCCCACCCCAAGCAAACCCGTGTCAGCCTCAAACTCCAAGCAAACCCGTGCCACCCTCCCACCCCAAGCAAACCCGTGCCACCCTCAAACTCTAAGTCTTAGGGTGGGAGGGTGGCACGGGTTTGCTTAGAGTGGGAGGTTGGCACGGGTTTACTTAGACTCTAAGTAAACCCGTGCCAGCTTCCCACCCCAAGCAAACCCGTGCTAGCCTCCCACCCCAAGCAAACCCGTGCCACCCTCGCCCCGAGTGAACCCGTGCCAGCCTCACATCCCAAGCAAACCCGTGCCACTCTCCCACCCCAAGCAAACCCGTGCCAGCCTCAAACTCTAAGCAAACCCGTGTCAGCCTCAAACTCCAAGCAAACCCGTGCCACCCTCCCACCCCAAGCAAACCCGTGCCAGCCTCAAACTCTAAGCAAACCCGTGTCAGCCTCAAACTCCAAGCAAACCCGTGCCACCCTCCCACCCCAAGCAAACCCGTGTCAGCCTCAAACTCCAAGCAAACCCGTGCCACCCTCCCACCCCAAGCAAACCCGTGCCAGCCTCAAACTCTAAGCAAACCCGTGTCAGCCTCAAACTCCAAGCAAACCCGTGCCACCCTCCCACCCCAAGCAAACCCGTGCCAGCCTCAAACTCTAAGCAAACCCGTGTCAGCCTCAAACTCCAAGCAAACCCGTGCCACCCTCCCACCCCAAGCAAACCCGTGTCAGCCTCAAACTCCAAGCAAACCCGTGCCACCCTCCCACCCCAAGCAAACCCGTGCCAGCCTCAAACTCTAAGCAAACCCGTGTCAGCCTCAAACTCCAAGCAAATCCGTGCCACCCTCCCACCCCAAGCAAACCCGTGTCAGCCTCAAACTCCAAGCAAACCCGTGCCACCCTCCCACCCCAAGCAAACCCGTGTCAGCCTCAAACTCCAAGCAAACCCGTGCCACCCTCCCACCCCAAGCAAACCCGTGCCAGCCTCAAACTCTAAGCAAACCCGTGTCAGCCTCAAACTCCAAGCAAACCCGTGCCACCCTCCCACCCCAAGCAAACCCGTGTCAGCCTCAAACTCCAAGCAAACCCGTGCCACCCTCCCACCCCAAGCAAACCCGTGTCAGCCTCAAACTCCAAGCAAACCCGTGCCACCCTCCCACCCCAAGCAAACCCGTGCCACCCTCAAACTCTAAGTCTTAGGGTGGGAGGGTGGCACGGGTTTGCTTAGAGTGGGAGGTTGGCACGGGTTTACTTAGACTCTAAGTAAACCCGTGCCAGCTTCCCACCCCAAGCAAACCCGTGCCACTCTCCCACCCCAAGCAAACCCGTGCCACCCTCGCCCCAAGCAAACCCGTGCCACTCTCCCACCCTAAGCAAACCCGTGCCACCCTCCCATCCCAAGCAAACCCGTGCCACTCTCCCACCCCAAGCAAACCCGTGCCACTCTCCCACCCTAAGCAAACCCGTGCCAGCCTCCCACCCCAAGCAAACCCGTGCCACCCTCACCCCGAGTGAACCCGTGCCAGCCTCACATCCCAAGCAAACCCGTGCCAGCCTCCCATCCCAAGCAAACCCGTGCCACCCTCGCCCCGAGTGAACCCGTGCCCCTCCCCCTCACCATCCTTTATTCAACCACCAGGTGAGGCGTGACGTCACCCCCACCCCCACCAACCCGCCCATTGAGATTCGTTTTCTTTCATTCTTAAGCCCCCCACCCCCCTCCTCCGTGTCTCCCTCCGCGCCGTGACGCGGCTCCCGTTGGCGGTTTGCCGACCGCCCCGCCCCCCTAACCCCCCACCACGTGTAACACTGCGCGCGAATAAAGTAGTCCCCCGGCGTCGCAAATCTCGCGGGATTATTTTTTTTGTTCGCTTCAAATAAAATAAATAAAAATCTTCCCATCAACCATCACCAGCTCCCTCGTGTCGTGAACAATCGTCGCCAAATCTGAACGAAAACGGGAAGAGAGAGTGTGTATTTGGTGTTTGCGTGTCTCTCTCTCATCATCATCATCACGGTGGCTGGGAGATGTTAACTATCTTCATTTGGAGCTTTCGTGACTGCAGGAATTACTCTTTCGTTCTTTCAGTAAAGTCACGTTTAAAGATGTTGACTACCTCGCCTGGTGCGCAGGAGGTCGTGGGTTCAATCCCAGACACTGAGAGATGTTGACTACCTCGCCTGGTACACAGGAGGTCGTGGGTTCTATCCCAGACCCTGAGAGATGTTGACTACCTCGCCTGGTGCACAGGAGGTCGTGGGTTCAATCCCAGACCCTGAGAGATGTTGACTACCTCGCCTGGTACACAGGAGGTCGTGGGTTCAATCCCAGACACTGAGAGATGTTGACTACCTCGCCTGGTGCACAGGAGGTCGTGGGTTCAATCCCAGACCCTGAGAGATGTTGACTACCTCGCCTGGTGCACAGGAGGTCGTGGGTTCAATCCCAGACACTGAGAGATGTTGACTACCTCGCCTGGTACACAGGAGGTCGTGGGTTCAATCCCAGACCCTGAGAGATGTTGACTACCTCGCCTGGTGCGCAGGAGGTCGTGGGTTCAATCCCAGACCCTGAGAGATGTTGACTACCTCGCCTGGTGCGCAGGAGGTCGTGGGTTCAATCCCAGACCCTGAGAGATGTTGACTACCTCGCCTGGTGCGCAGGAGGTCGTGGGTTCAATCCCAACCCTGACGACGCCTGCTGCTGCTGCTGCTGTAGATTTGGAGCTGCTATAAATCTCCACGTGATAAGCTACTTGGCTGCGCGTTTGACGAAAAGATCCACGTCGTTCATTTGGGCCTTATCTGGTTAAAATAAAACAAACAAGTTTAACCCGTAAAAACAAAGTTTTTCACTATAAATCCTTTATATGCGTGGCGGCTAGAGTCCTCTCGTCCTCTGGCTTGAGATGGCTGCCACCTATGGGTCAGATGATTGCATTGCACCATTAAGCAATTGGTAATTAAATATAATATTTTTGTCCTAAAAAGTGTAAAATTTTGGAAACAAATTTTCACGAACATTCATTGTCACGCACAACGAGTCTGTGTGCAAAATGCCAGCTCGATTGGATCACGGGAAGTGGGTTAAAAAACGACCGAAAGATTTGCACGGTCGTAAGCAAGCAAGCGAACTTAATGTAAAGGATTTAACAAGTAAACCCGTAAAAACAAAGTTTTTCACTATAAATCCTTTATATGCGTGGCGGCTAGAGTCTTCTCGTCCTCTGGCTTGAGATGGCTGCCACCTATGGGTCAGATGATTGTCTGCCAGTATTATGCAATTGGTAATTAAATATTTAATTTTTTTCCCTAAACAGTGTAAAATTTTGGAGAAAAAAAATTCACAAAAATTAATTGTCACGCACAACGAGTCTGCGTGGAAAATGTCAGCTCGATTGGATCACGGGAAGTGGGTTAAAAAAACGACCGAAAGATTTGCACGGTCGTAAGCAAGCAAGCAAGCACGCAAGCAAGCAAGCAAGCGAACTTAATATAAAGGATTTAAAAATAGTTTCGTTTGCAAAAAAAAAAGAGAGAGCGTGAAATCTTTCATTTAAAAAGTGTGGGGGGGTGATCTTCTTGGTTCTTTCGGTAAAGTCACGTAGAAGGAAAATAATAAAATAATAAAAATAAACCAATTAAATAATTCTCACGACGTTTCGGCCACCACCTGAAGACGGCTGCTTGCGTTGTGGCCGAAACGTCGTGAGAATTATTTTATTGGGTTATTTTTATTATTTTATTATTTCCCTTCTACGTGACTTTACCGAAAGAACTAAGGAGATGAATCCCTGCAGTCACGAAAGCTTTAAATCGAAATGTAATTTCGTTTAATTTTTATAATTTTATTGTTTTATTTTTATTATTTTATTGTTTTATTTTTATTATTTTATTATGTTTTATTTTTATTATTTTATTGTTTTTTAAATTATTTTATTATGGGTTTTTTTTTTTATTTTATTATTTCCCTTCTACGTGACTTTACCGAAAGAACCAAGAAGATGAATCCCTGCAGTCACGAAAGCTTTAAATCGAAATTTAATTACGTTTTAGTTTTATTATTTAATTATGTTTTATTTTTATTATTTTAGTTTTATTATATTATTGTTTTATTTTTATTATGTTTTATTTGTATTATTTAATTATGTACAATTTTTATTATTTAATTATGTTTTATTTTTATTATTTTATTACGTTTTATTATTATTATTTTATTATGTTTTATTTTATTAGTGTATTATTTCCCTTCTACGTGACTTCACCGAAAGAACCAAGAAGATGAATCCCTGCAGTCACGAAAGAAGCTTTAAATCGAAAAAAGTGGGTGGGTGTTTGATTACACAAAGCAAATCATTGAAAAAAAAAACTTTAAAAAAAACAACGAAATGATGAACGAAGCAAGGTGCCGACTACACCGAGCGCCTTCGTGTTTCCTCTGATGGTGAAACAAACGCGAGAGAGAGAGAGATGATGGTGATGATGATGGTGGTGGTGGTAGTTGTGGATTCACTTTGTCCGGCCAAGGGAGTTGCCTCCCATCATTGTGTTGACGGATCGATTCCAACAACAACCAAAACCAAAACAACGAATCGGAATCGACTAGAGCGGTCGACACGTTGAGAATGCACGGCGAGGTGAATCGATTCGCAACGAGCGATTCGATTACAACTCCCACTCACTCATACAGTGGAGTCGAAGGCGGAGAGCGAATCGGTTAAGAATCGACTGCTCGCGATTCCGCGGGGAATCGTGAGCCGAGCTTCTTTTTTTGTGTGTGACCTGAGCGCCGACGGAATCGATTCCCCCCCCGTAAGTTGCGACTTCTTAAAATGAATCGATTCCATTCTTTTTCCATTGTCATCATACACCCGTGCCACCACCAACCCGTCCATTGAGAATGCACGGCAAGGTGAATCGATTCCTAACGTGATTCTTTTTAACGAGCGAATCGATTACCACCCCTCCCCCCTACACACAGCGGCGAGAGAATCGGTTAGAATCGATTGACGCGATTCCGTTGGCGGGGGGGAATCGCTAGCCGGGTTTGTTTTGTGTGTGAGTGA
This sequence comes from Lampetra fluviatilis, assembly GCF_964198595.1. Lineage (NCBI taxonomy): Eukaryota > Metazoa > Chordata > Hyperoartia > Petromyzontiformes > Petromyzontidae > Lampetra > Lampetra fluviatilis. The sequence goes on along the minus strand of NC_136347.1, from coordinate 3,649,905 downwards.
GACCAAAGCGCCGATGGAATCGATTCCCCCCCGCCCCCATCTGCGTAGCGATTTCAAAGTGAATCGATTCCATTCATTTTTTTTGTTTTCAGTTTCATGTATTAAGTAAAACCCTGTGAGCCATGCAGGCTCTTGAGTCTTGTGCAACCGCAAGGAAACAAAAACATGAACAAGAAAACATCTTAAAGTGACGACACGTAAAAGAAACATCCAGGAAAAAAACAGTAAAAGTCTTACAGAAAAAGCCAACGCATTTCAAACTCTGCGTGCAAAAAAATCCCAGTGGGATGCAAATCAAACAATGACAACCACAAAACAATTCAGATTTAAAGCTTTCGTGACTGCAGGGATTCGTTTGCTTGGTTATTTCGGTAAAGTCACGTAGAAGGGAAATAATAAAATAATAAAAAATATTAAACACTAAAAATTCTTAGTCGTGAGAATTTAAAAAAAAATATTTTTCTTATTTTCAGTCGTGAGAATTTTTCTTGTTTAAGATTTTTATTATTTTATTAGTTCCCTTCTACGTGACTTTACCGAAAGAACCAAGAATATATAACCATTAGACAATTTACGTTAAAGTTATCAGGCCAACTCTGAACTACAATAAACAAACATGAATACATTTCGATGTAAAGCTTTCGTGACTGCTGCAGGGATTCATCTTCTTGGTTCTTTCGGTAAATTCATCACGTAGAAGGGAAATAATAAAATAATAAAAATAAAACATAATAAAATTTTATGCAGGGATTCATCTTCTTGGTTCTTTCGGTAAAGTCGCGTAGAAGGGAAATAATAAAAATAAAACATAATAAAATACAATTCTCACGACGTTTCGGCCACAACGCAAGCAGCCGTCCGCAGGTGAAGAACAGGTCTGTCGGAAAGACAGCGTCATTCACATCATCAACATCATCATCAACATCATCATCAACATCATCATCAACATCACATCGACATCATTAACATCAACATCATCAACATCATCATTAACATCATCATCATTAACATCATCATCAACATCATCATCGACATCATTAACATCAACATCATCAACATCATCATCGACATCATCATCAACATCATCAACATCATCATCATTAACATCATCAACATCATCATCTTTTTTTTTCGATGTAAAGCTTTCGTGACTGCAGGGATTCATCTTCTTGGTTCTTTCGGTAAATTCATCACGTAGAAGGGAAATAATAAAATAATAAAAATAAAACATAATAAAATTCAATTCTCACGACGTTTCGGCCACAACGCTGTCTTTCCGACAGGCCTGTTCTTCACCTGAGGACGGCTGCTTGCGTTGTGGCCGAAACGTCGTGAGAATTGTATTTTATTATGTTTTATTTTTATTATTTTAAACATGGATAAACCAAAACTTTTTCAAAATCACCAAAATAAAGCTATAAAATCAATGTAACAGTGATCATAGGAACTGTGATTCAAATGTAATTTTAAAAAAAGACATACACACACATTCCTGCTGCGGAGGGAGCTGGTAGGAACGTTGGGTTGCTCGGTCAATGGCCTGCAGGGTCAACGGCGGCGTGGTGTATTCCGCAAATATGCCCGACTGTGAGGGCGGGCACAAGCCGGCGTGAGTAGGTGAAACGTTGAGTTTGATAAGGGCACCAGGGGGTGACCAGCCCCTCCCCACACAGCCCCACCCCTCCCACCTCCCACCCCCCACCCAGCCCCACCCCACCCTCCCCACCCAGCCCCACCCTCCCCACCCAGCCCCTCCCCACCCAGCCCCTCTCCACCCAGCCCCTCCCCACCCCTCCCACCCCACCCAGCCCCTCCCCACCCAGCCCACCCCCACCCAGCCCCACCCTCGATACCCAGCCCTCCCCACCCTCCCCACCCAGCCCCTCCCTCCCCACCCAGCCCCTCCCCACCCAGCCCCTCTCCACCCAGCCCCTCCCCACCCCTCCCACCCCACCCAGCCCCTCCCCACCCAGCCCCACCCCACCCCCACCCAGCCCCACCCTCCCCACCCAGCCCCTCCCCACCCAGCCCCTCTCCACCCAGCCCCTCCCCACCCCTCCCACCCCACCCAGCCCCTCCCCACCCAGCCCCACCCCACCCCCACCCAGCCCCACCCTCCCCACCCAGCCCCTCCCCACCCTCCCCTCCCCACCCAGCCCCTCCCCACCCAGCCCCTCCCAACCCTCCACACCCAGCCCCACCCTCCCCTCCCCACCCAGCCCCTCCCCACCCAGCCCCTCCCCACCCAGCCCCTCGACGGACGGACGGACACAATAATCCCCTGTGGGCTGGTGTAACCAGGAGGTTCCTACCAGTATAACATGTACGGATGGCAACATGAGTCACTCCATAACAGCAGGAACATCAGTAGCAGTATCAAACATTTTCGATACACATTTAAAGATCAGCACACGATAATTGAAACTCAAAATCATACTTTAAACATTATCATCGAGGGTTGGGAGGGAAAAACAAACAAAAAAGTGCTCTCTCCACCACCATTTGTCCACTGCCCCCCCCCCACCTGCCCCCCCTAAAAAAATAACAAAAACGAATTAAAATCAACAATTAAAATCAGCTGAATTTTGACATGAAAAACTTTCGTGACTGCATGAATTAATATGTCTTGGCTCTTTCGGTAAAGTCACATAGATAGAAAATAGAAATAAAATAAAATAAAAGTAAAATGAAAAATAAAAATTTGAAAATAATAAAAGCAAAAAAAAACACGTTTCGATCGCAACACAAGCGCTCTTCATCGAAACATCGTGGATTTTTTGCTTTCATCATATTCAACTTATTACTTTACATTTTCATTAAATTTTAATATTTTCCTTTAATTTTTATCTTCTACCCACGTCACTTTACCGAAAGAACCAATCAAACAAAATCAGCTGCTCAATCACATCGAATCGAAGCGGTCGATTCCACGCGCAGATCGATCCTTCACCCATTGTGTCAGTGGGAGGGGCATCGGTGGGACACGCCCACCACCCCCCCCCCATACCACACATCGCCCCGCCCCCACGCGCCCGCCCAACAAAAAGAAAGTAGTCCCGACTCATTGTATGAGAGAGGGGGGAGGGGCGGCGAAACTCATCCGCCGCCGCGAGGGAGTGAAGCGACCACCACCGCCGCCGTCGCCGCCGCCGCACGCCTCCGCGCTAACTAAATAACTCCTAGGCCGTTCTCTCTCCTATTACTCATTTTTAAACAAAAACAACAATAACAACAACGCCGCCGTTGTTGTTGTTATTATTAATGGAGAGTTAAGTTCGCTGTGTTGAGGGGGGAGGGAGGAGAGTGGCGTACGAGAGATAACCGAGAGGGTGGTGGTGGTGGTGGTAGTGGTCACTCGCTGGGCCTACAACACTCACCACATTGCCAAACTCGGCCGTGGGTTGTTTGAATTCTTTTTTATTTTTTAGTTTCTTTGTTTGTTTCTAAAACAAAAACATTCGCCGCTTCCACTGCCTCTTACTCCTCCTCCTACCACCATCGTCAGCTTCTTCGCCGGGTGGACAACTACAAGTGGTGCTGGTGGTGCTGATTCAAGTCGACCGCTCACCGCTTGTTGTTTTTGGTGGTGGTTGTTGTTGGTGGTGGTGGTTGTTGTGGTTGTTGTGAAGAGGCATGAGGAGGCGGTTGAGTTCGCCACAACAACAACAACCACCAACAACAACAACAACAACCACACAACAACAGCAGCAGCAACAGCGGTAACCTACAACAGCAGTATCTGTGATATCATCATCAACAGCAGCCAGCTACGACTACAGCAGCTACCATCTCAACAACAGCAGCCAGCTACTACTACAGCAGCTACTACTACTACTACAGTAGCAGCTATATCAACAACAACAACAACAGCAGCCAGCTACTACAACAGCAGCTACTACTACTACAGTAGCAGCTATATCAACAACAACAACAGCAGCCAGCTACTACAACAGCAGCTACTACTACAGCAGCTACTATATCAACAACAGCCACTAACTACTACAGCAGCTACTACTACTACAGCAGCTATATCAACAACATCAACAGCAGACAGCTACTACAACAGCAGCTACTACTACAACAGTAGCAGCTACTATATCAACAACAGCCAGGTACTACAACAGCAGCTGCTACTACTACAGCAGCTACTACTACTACAGCAGCTATATCAACAACAGCAGACAGCTACTACAACAGCAGCTACTACTACTACAGCAGCTACTATATCAACAACAGCCAGCTACTACAACAACAGCTACTACTACAGCAGCTACTATATCAACAACAGCAGACAGCTACTACAACAGCAGCTACTACTACAGCAGCTACTATATCAACGACAGCCACTAACTACTACAGCAGCTACTACTACTACAGCAGCTATATCAACAACAGCAGACAGCTACTACAACAGCAGCAGCTACTACTACAACAGTAGCAGATACTATATCAACAACAGCCAGGTACTACAACAGCAGCTGCTACTACTACAGCAGCTACTACTACTACAGCAGCTATATCAACAACAGCAGACAGCTACTACAACAGCAGCTACTACTACTACAGCAGCTACTATATCAACAACAGCCAGCTACTACAACAACAGCTACTACTACAGCAGCTACTATATCAACAACAGCCAGCTACTACAACAACAGCTACTACTACAGCAGCTACTATATCAACAACAGCCAGCTACTACAACAACAGCTACTACTACAGCAGCTACTATATCAACAACAGCCAGCTACTACAACAACAGCTACTACAACAGCAGCTACTATATCAACAACAGCAGACAGCTACTACAACAGCAGCTACTACTACTACAGCAGCTACTATATCAACAACAGCCAACTACTACAACAGCTACTACTACAGCAGCTACTATATCAACAACAGCAGACAGCTACTACAACAGCAGCTACTACTACTACAGCAGCTACTATATCAACAACAGCCAGCTACTACAACAGCAGCTACTACAGCAGCTACTATATCAACAACAGCCAGCTACTACAACAGCAGCTACTACAACAGCAGCTACTACTACTACTAGAGCAGCAGCGATCTCAGCAAGGATAATCACTCATCATCGCCACGATGATCAATCGGTGACACTTTGAATGTGGAGCCTCCTTGTTTGACGGCGTGGCAATGGCATGGACACTGCGATGTTGAAAATTGGCAGCGACAGTGGAGGTGGTGGTGGGGTAGGTGGAGGAGGTGGTGGTGGAAGAGGAGGAGGTGGAGGAGGTGGAGGAGGTGGTGGAAGTGGAGGAGGTGGAGGAGGTGGTGGTGGTGGTAGAAGAGGTGGTGGTGGTGGTGGTGGTGGCGGTGGAGATGGTCAAATACACGCGCCAGTGACTGTGTTCGGCAAAATCAGTGTCCCGTCTGGATAGCTCTCGTGTGTTCCGTCTGGAAAGATCTCGTGTTACTTGTCTGGAAAGGTTTCGTGGGCCCGTCTGGAAAGGTCTCGTGTGTCCGTCTGGAAAGATCTCGTTTTACCCGTCTGGAAAGATCTCGTGGGCCCGTCTGGAAAGATCTCGTGTTCCCGTCTGGATAGGTTTCGTGGGTCCGTCTGGAAAGGTTTCGTGGCTCCGTCTGGAAAGATCTGGTGTTCCCGTCTGGAAAGATCTCGTGGGCCCGTCTGGAAAGATCTCGTGTTCCCGTCTGGATAGGTTTCGTGGGTCCGTCTGGAAAGATCTGGTGTTCCCGTCTGGAAAGATCTCGTTTTACCCGTCTGGAAAGATCTCGTGGGCCCGTCTGGAAAGATCTGGTGTTACCTGTCTGCAAAGATCTGGTGGTCTCGTCTGGAAAGATCTGGTGGCCCCGTCTGGAAAGGTCTCGTTTTGCCCGTCTGGAAAGATCTGGTGGCCCCGTCTGGAAAGATCTGGTGGCCCCGTCTGGAAAGATCTGGTGGCCCCGTCTGGAAAGGTCTCGTGATCCCGTCTGGAAAGATCTCGTGGCTGGGGAAGGAGGACAGGAGATCATCACTGGTGGTGGTGGTGGTGGTGGTCGGAGGAGGTGGTAGGGTGGTCTTCATCCTTGCCTCGGAAGAAGAGGGAACGACTTGGAGGAGGGGGGGGAGATTCACAGGACAATCCACTCCTCTTGATGGGACCGTAGTTTGTGGACCGCATTGACAAACTACAAGTACTGCAGCCTTACAGACTGCACTGATAATCGATCAGTACTGTAATCTATAGACTGTATTGACAAACTAGAAGTATTGTAGTCTATAGACTGCGTTGATAAACTAGAAGTCTTATAGACTGCGTTGAGGAAGGGGTGGGACTGCATTTGACACAGTCGTCCACGTACGGTGTGAAGGAAGTTTGCCAACTACCTCCACCAAACACGAGGTGGTGGGTCTCAGCAACAGTGGGGCTTGGTACCACCCCAGGGACCGAGAGGACCCAAGTTTGACACCGGGTCAACGGAGCGGGTGGAGGCTTCTACGGTGTGCTGCTTGCAATACCATCATCATCATCATCTCCATCATCATCTCCAACAGACACTACCACCACCATCATCTCCATCATCTCCATCATCATCTCCAACAGACACTACCACCACCATCATCTCCATCATCTCCATCATCATCTCCAACAGACACTACCACCACCATCATCTCCATCATCATCTCCATCATCTCCAACACCCACTACCACAATCATCATCTCCACCAACACCCACTACCACCACCATCTCCACCAACACTCACTACCATCATCACCCACAACCACAATCATCACCATCATCACCACCATCTCCACCACCCACTACCATCATCATCTCCACCACCATCTCCACCACCACCAGCAGCCACTACCACAATCATCTCCACCAACACCCACTACCACCATCATCACCATCATCATCTCCACCACCATCTCCACCACCACCAGCAGCCACTACCACAATCATCTCCACCAACACCCACTACCACCATCATCACCATCATCTCCACCACCATCTCCACCACCACCAGCAGCCACTACCACAATCATCTCCACCAACACCCACTACCACCATCATCACCATCATCATCTCCACCACCACGCACTACCATCACCACCACCACCAGCACCATCATCACCACTGCTGTCACCATCACCGCTACCATCACCCCCTTACCCTCTAGCCCCTCGACCCCCAACTAAGACGACGCATCACCACGACCACCACCTCCATCATCACCTCCATCATCACGACCACCTCCATCACCACGACCACCTCCATCACCTCCACCCGCACGCGATGGGAGACTTCACCGCGCCGCTCGGAGGCCCCTCCAGCCTCCTGCCCGGCGTGGCGATCCCAGCCCCTGGATCAGCAGCTGCAGCAGCTGCAGCAGTAGCAGCTGCAGCAGCAGTAGCAGGAGGAGGCCCTTCACCCGGCCTCGGCTTGGCCGCCAAGAGGACGGTGGTTGAGAGACTCAGACAGCGGATCGAACTGTGTCGACGGCATCACTCTGCGTGCGAGTCGCGCTATGATGGAGCACAGCTGCAGAGGTTGCAACACGAGCGCCATGAGTCTCAGATGCTCCATCAACGCTACCTGGAGACTCGAGCTAAGAAATCGTCGTCTTCATCATCTTCATCATCTGCTGCTGCTGCTACAGCTGCTGCTGCTACAGCTGCAGCAGCAGCAGCATTGGCTCATCATGGAGGAGCTAAAGTTGTTAAATCTGAGCAGGGATCTTCTACACAACAGCAGCAGCAACTTGCATTGAGGCAGCAGGCAGCAGCTGTTGTTCAGACTGCGAGAGACAACAAAGTTGGCTGTGGTGGTGCAGACATTGAGGGATGTGGTGGTGGTGGAGGTGGAGGTGGTGGAGGTGGTGGAGGTGGCATCGTCTCAACGCCGTACGCCGAGCAGAGAAGCTGCACCCTCATAGCGGTGAGTTTGTGGTGGTGGTGGTGGTGTGTGTGGGGTTGGATGGATGACGCGCTATACACTACACTATACACTACACTACTACACTACACTATACACTACACTACTATATACTACACTATACACTACACTATACACTACACTATACACTACACTACTATATACTACACTATACACTACTATACACTATTATACATTACACTATATACTACTACACTACACTATACACTACTACACTACACACTACTACACTACACACTACTACACTACACACTACTACACTACACACTACTACACTGCACTATACACTACTACACTACACACTACTACACTACACTATACACTACTACACTATACACTACTACACTATACACTACTACACTACACACTACTACACTACTACACTACACACTACTACACTACACACTACTACACTACACACTACTACACTGCACTATACACTACTACACTACACACTACTACACTACACTATACACTACTACACTATACACTACTACACTATACACTACTACACTATACACTACTACACTACACACTACTACACTACTACACTACACACTACTACACTACACACTACTACACTATACACTACTACACTATACACTACTACACTACACTATACACTACTACACTATACACTACTACACTATACACTACTACACTACACTATACACTACTACACTACACTATACACTAATACACTACTACACTATACACTACTACACTACACTATACACTACTACACTATACACTACTACACTATACACTACTACACTATACACTACTACACTACACTATACACTACTACACTATACATTACTACACTACACACTACTACACTACACACTACTACACTATACACTACTACACTACACTATACACTACTACACTATACACTACTACACTACACACTACTACACTACACACTACTACACTACACACTACTACACTATTACACTACACTATACACTACACTATACACTACTACACTACACTATACACTACTACACTACACTATACACAACTACACTATACACTAGACACTACTACACTATACACTAGACACTACACACTACTACACTATTACACTACACTATACACTACACTATACACTACTACACTACACTATACACTACTACACTACACTATACACTACTACACTACACTATACACTACTACACTACACTATACACTACTACACTATACACTACTACACTATACACTACTACACTACTATACACTACTACACTACAGTATACACTACTACACTACACTAATACACTACTACACTATACACTACTACACTATACACTACAACACTACATTATACACTACTATACTACACTACACACTACACACTACTACACTATACACTACTACACTACACTATACACTACTACACTACACTATACACTACTACACTACACTATACACTACTATACATTACTACACTATTCACTACTACACTACTACACAACACACTACACACTATTACACTACACTATACACTACTACACTACACACTACTACACTACACTATACACTACTACACTACACTATACACTACTACACTACACTATACACTACTATACTATACACCAGAGGTGTGGACTCGAGTCATGTGACTTGGACTCGAGTCAGACTCGAGTCATGAATTTGATGACTTGCGACTCGACTTGGACTTGCATAACAATGACTTTGTCCCACCTCTGCTATACACTATACACTACTACACTACACTATACACTACACACTACTACACTACACACTACTACACTATACACTACTACACTATACACTACACTATACACTACACTATACACTACTACACTATACACAACACTACACTATACACTACAACACTACACTACTACACTATACACTACAACACTACACTATACACTACTACACTATACACTACACTATACACTACTACACTACACTATACACTACTACACTACACTATACACTACTACACTATACACTACTACACTACACTATACACTACTACACTACACTATACACTACTACACTATACACTACAACACTACACTACTACACTATACACTACACTACTACACTATACACTACTACACTACACTATACACTACTACACTACACTATACACTACTACACTACACTATACACTACTATACTATACACTATACACTACTACACTACACTATACACTACACACTACTACACTACTACACTATACACTACTACACTATACACTACACTATACACTACTACACTACACTATACACTACTATACTACACTATACACTACTACACTACACTATACACTACTACACTACACTATACACTACACACTACTACACTACTACACTATACACTACTACACTATACACTACACTATACACTACTACACTATACACTACTATACTATACACTACTACACTACACTATACACTACTACACTACACTATACACTACTACACTATACACTACTATACTATACACTACACTATACACTACTACACTATACACTACTATACTATACTATACACTACTACACTACACTATACACTACTACACTACACTATACACTACACTATTGACAAGATGCGTTCGCCCCTAGTCTTAATTCCATTGCTTTGTCTCCCAAACACCGGACGTCCACAAAGTGTCCCTGATATCATTATCATCATCGTCGTGGGCATTTATAGCAGAAAAAAAGACTCGTAAAGACATCGAGACCTGCTGAGATACGTAGAAACACACGTAGACCCATAGAGACACGTGTGTGAGTCTATGGTTCTCTGTGTGAGTCTGTGGGTCTCTGTGTGCGAGTCTATGGGTCTCTGTGTGAGTCTGTGGTTCTCTGTGAGTCTATGGTTCTCTGTGGGTCTCTGTGTGCGAGTCTATGGGTCTCTGTGTGAGTCTGTGTCTCTGTGTGAGTCTATGGGTCTCTGTGTGAGTCTATGGGTCTCTGTGTGAGTCTGTGGGTCTCTGTGTGAGTCTGTGGGTCTCTGTGTGCGAGTCTATGGGTCTCTGTGTGAGTCTGTGGTTCTCTGTGAGTCTATGGTTCTCTGTGGGTCTCTGTGTGCGAGTCTATGGGTCTCTGTGTGAGTCTGTGGTTCTCTGTGAGTCTATGGTTCTCTGTGGGTCTCTGTGTGCGAGTCTATGGGTCTCTGTGTGAGTCTGTGTCTCTGTGTGAGTCTATGGGTCTCTGTGTGAGTCTATGGGTCTCTGTGTGAGTCTGTGGGTCTCTGTGTGCGAGTTTATGGGTCTCTGTGTGAGTCTATGGTTCTCTGTGGGTCTCTGTGTGCGAGTCTATGGGTCTCTGTGTGAGTCTGTGTCTCTGTGTGAGTCTATGGGTCTCTGTGTGAGTCTGTGGGTCTCTGTGTGCGAGTCTATGGGTCTCTGTGTGAGTCTATGGTTCTCTGTGGGTCTCTGTGTGCGAGTCTATGGGTCTCTGTGTGAGTCTGTTGGTCTCTGTGTGAGTCTGAGGTTCTCTGTGCGAGTCTGTGGTTCTGTATGCGAGTCTGGTTCTCTGTGTGAGTCTGTGGTTCTCTGTGTGAGTCTCTGTGTGAGTTTGCGAGTCTTTGTGTGAGTGTGAGTCTCTGTGTGAGTCTGTGTATGAGTCTGTGTGAATCTGTGGTTCTCTGTGTGAGTCTGTAGATCTCCGTGTGAGTCTGTGTGAGGGTCTTTGTATGAGTGAGTCTGTGTGTGAGTCTCTGTGTCTGTGTGTGAGTCTCTGTGTATGTGTGTGAGTCTCTATGTGAGTGTGTGTGAGTCTGTGTGCGAGTCTCTGTGTGAGTCTGTGTGAGTGAGTCTTTGTGTGAGTGAGTCTGAGTGAGTCTGTGTGAGTCTCTGTGTGAATGAGTCTATGTGTGTGTCTCTGAGTCAATGTGAGTCTGTGTGAGTCTCTGTGTGTGAGTCTGTGAGTGAGTCTCTGTGAGTCTGTGTGAGTGAGTCTATGTGAGTGAGTCTGTGAGTGAGTGAATCTGTGAGTGAGTCTCTGTGTGAGTGAGTTTGTGTGAGTTATTCTGTGAGTGAGTGAGTCTCTGTGTGAGTGAGTCTCTGTGTGAGTGAGTCTCTGTGAGTCTGTGTGAGTCTCTGAGTCTCTGTGTGAGTCTCTGTGAGTGAGTCTGTGTGTGAGTGAGTCTATGTGAGCGAGTCTCTGTGTGAGTAAGTCAATGTGAGTCTCTATGTGAGTGAGTCTCTATGTGAGCGAGTCTCTGTGTGAGTGAGTCTCTGTGTGAGTGAGTCTATGTGTGTCTCTGTGTGAGTCTCTATGTGAGTCTGTGTGAGTATCTGTGTCTGTGAGTGAGTCTATGTGAGTCTGTGTGTCTGTGAGTGAGTCTCTGTGTGAGTCTCTATGTGAGTGAGTCTCTGTGTGTCTGTGTGTGAGTCTCTGTGTGAGTGAGTCTACGTGAGTCTGAGTGAGTCTCTATGTGAGCGAGTCTCTGTGTGAGTGAGTCTCTGTGTGAGTGAGTCTATGTGTGTCTCTGTGTGAGTCTCTATGTGAGTCTGTGTGAGTATCTGTGTCTGTGAGTGAGTCTATGTGAGTCTGTGTGTCTGTGAGTGAGTCTCTGTGTGAGTCTCTATGTGAGTGAGTCTCTGTGTGTCTGTGTGTGAGTCTCTGTGTGAGTGAGTCTACGTGAGTCTGAGTGAGTCTCTGTGTGAGTGAGTCTCTGTGAGTCTGAGTGAGTCTCTGTGTGAGTGAGTCTCTGTGTGAGTGAGTCTACGTGAGTCAGTGTGAGTATCTGTGTCTGTGAGTGAGTCTCTGTGTGAGTCTCTGTGTGAGTCTTTGAGTGAGTCTCTGTGTGAGTCTCTGAGTGAGTCTCTGAGTGAGTCTCTGTGAGTCTGAGTGAGTCTCTGTGTGTCTGTGAGTGAGTCTCTATGTGAGTGAGTCTCTGTGAGTCTCTGTGAGTCTGAGTGAGTCTCTGTGTGAGTGAGTCTCTGTGTGAGTGAGTCTACGTGAGTCTGTGTGAGTCTCTGTGTCTGTGAGTGAGTCTCTGTGTGTGTGTGTAAGTCTCTGTGTGAGTCTTTGAGTGAGTCTCTGTGTGAGTCTCTGAGTGAGTCTCTGAGTGAGTCTCTGTGAGTCTGAGCGAGTCTTTGTGTGTCTGTGAGTGAGTCTCTGTGTGTGTGTAAGTCTCTGTGTGAGTCTTTGAGTGAGTCTCTATGTGAGTCTCTATGTGAGTCTCTGAGTGAGTCTCTGAGTGAGTCTCTGTGAGTCTGAGTGAGTCTCTGTGTGTCTGTGAGTGAGTCTCTATGTGAGTGAGTCTCTGTGAGTCTGAGTGAGTCTCTGTGTGAGTGAGTCTCTGTGTGAGTGAGTCTCTGTGTGAGTGAGTCTACGTGAGTCTGTGTGAGTCTCTGTGTCTGTGAGTGAGTCTCTGTGTGTGTGTAAGTCTCTGTGTGAGTCTTTGAGTGAGTCTCTGTGTGAGTCTCTGAGTGAGTCTCTGTGAGTCTGAGTGAGTCTCTGTGTGTCTGTGAGTGAGTCTCTATGTGAGTGAGTCTCTGTGAGTCTGAGTGAGTCTCTGTGTAAGTGTATCTGTGTGTGAGTCTCTGTGTGAGTGAGTCTCTGTGTGAGTGAGTCTCTGTGTGAGTGAGTCTCTGTGAGTCTGAGTGAGTCTCTGTGAGTCTCTGTGAGTGAGTCTCTGTGAGTCTGAGTGAGTCTCTGTGAGTCTGAGTGAGTCTCTGTGTGAGTGAGTCTATGAGTGAGTGAGTCTCTATGTGAGTGAGTCTCTGTGTGAGTCTCTGTGAGTCTCTGTGAGTGAGTCTCTGTGAGTCTGAGTGAGTCTCTGTGTGAGTGAGTCTATGAGTGAGTGAGTCTCTATGTGAGTGAGTCTCTGTGTGAGTCTCTGTGAGTCTCTGTGAGTGAGTCTCTGTGAGTCTGTGAGTGAGTCTCTGTGAGTCTGAGTGAGTCTCTATGAGTCTGAGTGAGTCTCTGTGTGAGTGAGTCTATGAGTGAGTGAGTCTCTGTGTGAGTGAGTCTCTGTGTGAGTCTCTGTGAGTCTGAGTGAGTCTCTGTGAGTCTCTGTGAGTGAGTCTCTGTGAGTCTGAGTGAGTCTCTGTGTGAGTGAGTCTATGAGTGAGTGAGGCTCTGTGTGAGTGAGTCTCTGTGTGAGTCTCTGTGAGTCTGAGTGAGTCTCTGTGAGTCTCTGTGAGTGAGTCTCTGTGAGTCTGAGTGAGTCTCTGTGAGTGAGTCTCTGTGAGTCTGTGAGTGAGTCTCTGTGAGTGAGTCTGAGTGAGTCTCTGTGAGTGAGTCTCTGTGAGTCTGTGAGTGAGTCTCTGTGAGTCTGAGTGAGTCTCTATGAGTCTGAGTGAGTCTCTGTGTGAGTGAGTCTCTGAGTGAGTCTGAGTGAGTCTCTGTGAGTGAGTCTCTGAGTGAGTCTGAGTGAGTCTCTGTGAGTGAGTCTCTGTGAGTCTGTGTGAGTCTCTGTGAGTCTGAGTGAGTCTCTGTGTGAGTGAGTCTATGAGTGAGTGAGTCTCTATGTGTGAGTGAGTCTCTGTGTGAGTCTCTGTGAGTCTGAGTGAGTCTCTGTGAGTCTGAGTGAGTCTCTGTGTGAGTCTCTGTGAGTCTGAGTGAGTCTCTGTGAGTCTGAGTGAGTCTCTGAGCGTGAGCGCGAGGCCTACGTCTCCCCTTTCTCAATCGGCGCCTCCCTTTGTCACGAAGACCGCGGCGTCTGCGTGAAGGCCTCACGGCTCTCTGTGTGCGTCAGGCGAAGTAACCACGCCGCCGATTCTTACACGAACGGTGTGAGGGGGAACGTGCCTCGATTTTTGCCAACTTTATTTACAAGATTGCAGTCGGTAACGCGTTTGTCGCCAGTTTGCAGCAGCGGCAGCAGCAGCGGCAGCAGCGCCGCGGGGTTTTTTGTGAGACGCGCCTGGGATGCGGTGGGGGCGGCGGGGTGCGGCCGCTAGGAAAGACGCGGGGGCCCGTAGAGGGGGTGTGAGGCCTAGCAGTGTCTGCGGGACCAAGTCCATTGTGTCAAGGCGGGGCGTTCAGGCAAGCCTGGGGGGGCGGGGGGGGTAGCTCGTAGAGGGGGTGTGAGGCCTTGCAGTGTCTGCGGGACCAAGTCCATTGTGTCAAGGCGGGGCGTTCAGGCAAGCCGGGGGGGCGGGGGGTAGCTCGTAGAGGGGGTGTGCGGCCTACTCTGTTCTGCGGGACCAAGTCCATTGTGACAAGGCGGGGCGTTCAGGCAAGCCGGGGGGGCGGGGGGGGTAGCTCGTAGAGGGGGTGTGAGGCCTAGCAGTGTCTGCGGGACCAAGTCCATTGTGTCAAGGCAGGGCGTTCAGGCAAGCCGGGGGGGCGGGGGGGGTAGCTCGTAGAGGGGGTGTGAGGCCTACTCGGTTCTGCGGGACCAAGTCCATTGTGTCAAGGCGGGTCTCTTCGAGTCTATGGGTCTCTGTGAGGTGAGTCTATGGGTCTCTGTGAGTCTATGGGTCTCTGTGAGGTGAGTCTATGGGTCTCTGTGAGTCTATGGGTCTCTGAGTCTATGGGTGTCTGTGCTATGAATCTATGGGTCTCTGTGAGTCTATGGGCGTCTGTGCTGTGAATCTATGGGTCTCTGTGAGGCTATGGGTCTCTGTGAGGTGAGTCTTTGGTTCTCTGAGTCTGTGGGTCTTTGTGAGGTCTCTGTGTGATGAGTCTGTGGGTCTCTGTGTGAGTCTACGGTCTCTATGGTGAGTCTATGGGTCTCTGTGTGGTGAGTCTGTGGGTCTCTGTGCGGTGAGTCTATGGGTCTGTGTGTGGCGAGTTGATGAGTCAAATAGCACTATCGAAGTGTGTAAGAGACAAGAGGTCATTCCTTTTCCTTCCCATGTCTCCCCCCTCCTCCCCGTGTCCGTCTCCCCGTGTCCGTCTCCTCGTGTCCGTCTCTCCGTGTCCGTCTCCCCGTGTCCATCTCCCCGTGTCCCTCTCCCCGTGTCCCTCTCCCCGTGTCTCTCTCCCCGTGTCTCTCTCCCCGTGTCCGTCTCCCCGTGTCCCTCTCCCCGTGTCCCTCTCCCCGTGTCCCTCTCCCCGTGTCCGTCTCCCCGTGTCTCTCTCCCCGTGTCTCTCTCCCCGTGTCCGTCTCCCCGTGTCCATTTACCCGTGTCTCTCTTCCCGTGTCCGTCTCCCCGTGTCCCTCTCCCCGTGTCCATCTCCCCGTGTCCCTCTCTCCGTGTCCCTCTCCCCGTGTCCATCTCCCCGTGTCCATCTCCCCTTCTCCCCGTGTCCCTCTCCCCGTGTCCGTCTCCCCTTGTCCCTCTCCCCGTATCCCTCTCCCCGTGTCCCTCTCCCCGTGTCCCCCCTCCCCTTCTCCCCGTGTCCCTCTCCCCGTATCCCTCTCCCCGTGTCTCACTCCCCGTGTCCGTCTCCCCGTGTCCACCTCTCCGTGTCCCTCTCCCCGTGCCCATCTCCCTCTCCCCATCTCCCCGTGTCCCTTTCCCCGTGTCCGTCTCCCCGTGTCCGTCTCCCCGTGTCCCTCTCCCCGTGTCCGTCTCCCCGTGTCCCTCTCCCCGTGTCCCTCTCCCCGTGTCCCTCTCCCCGTGTCCCTCTCCCCGTGTCCCTCTCCCCGTGTCCCTCTCCCCGTGTCCCTCTCCCCGTGTCCCTCTCCCCGTGTCCCATCTCCCCTTCTCCCCGTGTCCATCTCCCCGTGTCCCATCTCCCTTTCTCCCCGTGTCCCTCTCCCCGTGTCCATCTCCCCGTGTCCATCTCCCCGTGTCCCTCTCCCCGTGTCCATCTCCCCGTGTCCATCTCCCCGTGCCCCTCTCCCCGTCTCCCCGTCTCCCCGTGTCCCTCTCCCCTTCTCCCCGTGCCCCTCTCCCCGTGTCCCTCTCCCCGTGTCCCTCTCCCCGTGCCCCTCTCCCCGTCTCCCCGTGCCCCTCTCCCCGTGTCCCTCTCCCCCGTGCGGGTGCAGCTGCAGGGTCAGCTGAAGCGCCGTCTGGACGAGAGCCCCTCCCCGGCGCCTCCTCCTCCTCCGCCCTCGTCGGCGCCCCCGGACCGGCCCAACGGCGCCCTGGGACCCGGCCCCCCCGACCCCTCATCGTCGGCCCCCCCCTCATCATCGTCTGCCCCCCCCTCCTCGTCATCGTCGTCGTCGCCGTACGTCGCGGGCCCCGTGGCCAAGCTGGCGCGGCGAGGAGACCCTCCCGACTTGGGCGCCCGCTCCGGTCCCACCGCCGCCGTCAACAACAACAACCCCGACATCAAATCGGAGCTGGGCACTCACCCGCAGCAGCACCACCACCACCACCACCACGGCCACCACCACCACGGCCACCACCACCACCACGATCACCACCCGCACCACCACCACCACGGTCACCACCACCACGGTCACCAGCAGCAGCAACAACAACAACAACAACAGCATCAACATCAACACCACCAGCAGCAGCACCATCAGCACCATCTGCTACAGCAGCAGCAGCAGCATCACAACCACGGGGCGGCGCAGCCAATGTCATCGTCGCCCCGTCTCGACCCGGGCGCTCTGAAGAACGGGCAGAACGGCTCCAGCGCGCCACAACCACCACCGGCACCACCGCCACCACCGCCAGCAGGAGACTCGGCCGGTGGTGTCGGCGCTCCCCCGTTCGTGCTCAAGCAGGAGCCGGCGGACGAGCTGGTGGACAGCGCCGACGAGATGATGCAGGGCCCCGACTTCTTCGACACGGAGCTGCAGGACATCCTGGACGAGCTGACGCGGGGTCTGGGCGACGAAGACATGAACGGCATCGACTTCGACAGCATGCTGGGCGGGGCGGGCGCCGGCGGAGCGGGCAACAGCGGCAGCAACAGCAGCGGCAACACCGGCGCCACGAACAGCAGCAGCAGCGGCAATCGCAGCCAAAGCAGCAGCAGCAGCGGCGGCAACAATAGTCACGGTGGTGGCGGCATCGGTAAGAATATCGGCGGCTGCGGCGGCGGCGGCATCGGCACGGCCGCGCCACCGTCTGCGGTTTGTTCGACGGACGATGCAGGCGCCATCCATCATCATCAGCAGCAGCATCAGCAGCAGCATCAGCAGCAGCATCAGCAGCAGCAGCATCAGCAGCAGCAGCAGTTGAACAAGCAGGCGGTGGCGGCCGCAGCAGCAGCAGCCGCAGCGGCCGCCGCTGCTGCCGCGGCCGCTGCGGCTGCAGCAGCCGGTGCCAACGGCACCGCCGCCAAGTGCTCCCCGCTCGCCGGCGCTCCCAGCCCCGGGCTGAGGCAGGTCATGTCGCCGGGCTATGGCAACTTGGTGGCGAACTCTCCAATGAGGCCGCTCTCCTCCTCCGGGCAACAGCAGCAGCAGCAGCATCAGCAGCATCAGCAGCAGCACGTGCCCTCACCGCAGCAGCAGCAGCAGCAGCAGCTGACTTGCCGGTCATTCCACGGACAGATCGAACCATCGCCGGCCCAGCAGCTGCAGCAGATCGCCGCTAGCCAGCAGCGCGCCAAACTGCAACAGCAGCAGCAGCAGGTGATGAACTGGCCACCCATGACGCAGCAGCAGCAGCAGCAGGGCTTTGCGCCCTCCCACGCCGCCATGCTGCAGGGCAACATGGTGGCGGCACTCCAAGGTGGCGGTACCAATGGCGGTGCGGTGATGGGTGGCGGTGGCGTTGGCGGCGCTGGTGGTGCCGGACCTGCGAAGGCGCTGGTGGTGGCCGGTGCCGGTGCCGGTAGCGATTACATGTTTGCCGGATCGGCGCAACAACAACAGCAACAACAGCAGCAGCAGCAGCAGCACCTGAGTCACATGGCGTCTATGATGCACAGGGACGTTCCCGAGTTGCTACAGCAGCAGCAGCAGTTGCTGCAGCAGCAGCAGCAGCAGCTGCAGCAGCAGCAGCAGCAGCTGCAGCTCCAGTTGACGTTCGATAACACGAAGCCACTTTCACACTTCGACCCGGAGCCCACGCAAAGTCCCGCTGGTGCCGCTGCTGCTGCTGCTGCTGCTGCGGCTGCCATGTTGCAATCGAGGGTCAAGGCGGTGGGGGCGGGTGCGCCGGTTGGCTTTGCCGTGCAGCAGCAGCAGCAGCAGCAGAGGCAGCAGCAGCAGCAGCACCATCCGTTGGAGCAACAGAAACATTTTCATCTCATGAAGCAGCAGCAGCAGCAGCAGCGGATGATACACGCGGCCAGCTTGCAGTACAGGCAGCTGGCACCGCATCTAACGCAGGTACAGCCGGGGGGGGGGGTGGTGGCGGGGGTGGTTTGCGTGACTGTGTGTGTGTCGGTGTGTCTGTGTGTGTGTGTGTGTT
>NC_136347.1:3580774-3625774 GCF_964198595.1 Lampetra fluviatilis | reverse complement strand
ATACACACTCACACACACACACGTACACACTCACACATACACACTCACACACACACGTACACACACACACATACACACTCACACACACACACGTACTCACACGGCCACCGCCTGAGTACTCGGACCAGCAACGCAGCCTGTTCAGTGGACAGTACCCAGGTACACACACACACACATACACACTCACACACACACTCACACACACACGTACTCACACACACGCACACACACACACACACGTACACACATACATACACACGTACACGCACACACGTACTCACACGGCCACCGCCTGAGTACTCGGACCAGCAACGCAGCCTGTTCAGCAGCCAGTACCCAGGTACACACACACACACACACGTACACACACACACACGCACACACTCACACATACACACGTACACACACACACACATACACACTCACACATACACACGTACACACAACAACCGCCATTCGCCACTAGGTGGCGGTGACGTCAGCACGACGCTTGTGCCAGGCCACGTGCACCTTGAGGCCACGTGAAGTGTCGAACGCCCGCTGGCAGGAGGTCACGGGGCAGACCCAGCAGGTGCCACGGGTCGACTGACTGAGATGACCGAGACGACTGGCTGATGCACCACCTGTGCCCCCGACTGTGCCAACTTGCTGTGCTTTAGCCACCCGGCGCTCCGCTCGTTGTTGTGAGCGTCGCTCCTCCGCCCTCCGTTGTTGTTGGAGGGCGACTGCCTCCGACTGCCCAGTAGCGTCCTTCACGAGCCTCCTCCACTGAGGCCGATCTTGACACCGCTGGTACCAGTCAACGGCAAGTCCACTCAGCTCCACGTCCTCCTGTACCACGTCACTCCATCTCTTCTCTAGCCCGTGCCGCGCCCGTTTAGCCCCCTCGATTCGGCCGAACAAAAGCTGTCTAGGCATGCGGTGGCTGGGCATGCGGGCTACATGACCCAGCCAACGCAGCCTTGCCTGCCGGAGGAGCTCACCAATGGGACTTTGTCCAGATCTTTAGGGGGGTCCACGTTTAACAACATTTTCAATTGTAAATGTTGAACCTGTACGGGAGCCACAGCTGTCTGTGATGTCTAAACACCGCCTCTCTCTCTCTCCCTCCCCTCTCACTTTGCCACCTTCTCTGCCACTCGCCTCTCTCCCTCCCTCCCCTCCCCTCTCCCTCCCCTCCCCTTTCCCTCCTCTCCCTCCCCTCTCCCTCCCTCCCTCCCCTTTCCCTCCTCTCCCTCCCCTCTCCCTCCACCTCCCCTCTCCCTCCCCTCTCCTCCCCTCTCCCTCCCCTCCCTCCCCTCTCCCTCTCCCTCCCCTCTCCCTCCCCTCTCCTCCCCTCTCCCTCCCCTCCCTCCCTCCCCTCTCCCTCCCCTCTCCCTCCCCTCCCTCCCCTCCCCCCCTCCCTCCCCTCTCCCTCCCCTCTCTCCCTCCCCTCTCCCTCCCCTCTCCCTCCTCCCTCCCCTCTCCCTCCCCTCCCTCCCCTCCCCTCTCCCTCCCCTCCCTCCCCTCTCCCTCCCCTCTCTCCCTCCCATCTCCCTCCCCTCTCCCTCCCCTCCCTCCCTCCCTTCTCCCTCCTCCCTCCCTTCTCCCTCCCCTCCCTCCCTCCCTCCCCTCTCCCTCCCCTCCCCTCTCTCCCTCCCCTCCCCTCTCTCCCCCTCCCTCCCCTCTCCCTCCCCTCCCCTCTCCCTCCCTTCTCCCTCCCCTCACCCTCTCCCCCCCTCCCCTCTCCCTCCCCTCTCCCTCCCCTCCCCCCATCCCCTCCCTCCCTTCTCTCTCCCTCACTCCCTCCCCTCTCCCCTCACCCTCCCCCCCTCCCCCCCCCCTGCACCCCCTCCCTCCCCCCGACCCCCCCCCACGGACACCAGCGGTGACGTCCCAGCCGGGTCCTCTCTCGGCGTCGCAGCAGCGGATGCCTCCCAGCCTGCTGCAGGTCATGGGGCAGCAGCAGCTGCAGCAGCAGCAGCAGCTGTCGGTGGACACGCCAAACCAGAGCCCCGTCTCCAGCACCATCTACCCGCCAGCGCCACCAACGGCGACTGCACCGGCTACCGGTGCCGGTGTCCCCGGCGTGACGACGGCCGTGCCGGGTGGTGGCGCCGCTGCTACCGCCGCGGCCGCAGCGGCAGCAGCAGCAGCAGCAGCTGCAGCAGCAGCGGCAGCCGCCCTCTACGGAGGCCCCTCCCAGCACCACCCGCGCGCCACGCACAGCCCCATGGGGGTGGCGGCGGCGGCGCAAGCGGCGATGCAGCAGCAGCAGCAGCAGCAGAGGCTGGCGCAGCAGCAGCAGCAGCAGCAGCAGCAGCAGGGGGTGGCGGTCGGATCGACGGCGGCGGCGGCTGCGTTCTCCGCGCGGTTGCCCTCCAACGCGGCCGGCGTCGGGCAGCGCCTGCTCCTCGCCCCGGGTGGCACCGGCACCGGCAACGCCGCTCAGCCGTGGCCGGGCGGCCGCGGCTTTGCCGGCCGCCCGCCGGCCCATCGGCAGCCGCAGACGGCGGCTGCTGCTGCTGCCCGCGGCACGACGCCCGGCGGGACAACCTCCTCCTCGGCCGTGGCGGCGTTGCAGCTGCAGCAGCAGCAGCAGCAGCAGGCGGTGGCGGTGGCGGCGATGAGGGCCGCTGCAGCCGGGCGCGGCCCCGGTGCGATGCAGCCGACGTCCGGCGTCGGCGGCGTCGGCGTCGCCCCGGGGATTCGGCACTCGCCACCCGGTGGGGTGTTGGGAGTAGTAGGAGGAGGTGGTGGAGGTGGACCCGGGTATCACGGCAACGGAGCCGGCGGTCCGGGCTTTTCGCCGGCTCCGCAGTCGTCCGGGGCGACGGCGTTGCCACGGACGACGGAGGCGTCGGCGTCGGCGGCGGTACCGGCGTCGGTGCCAGCGGCGGTGCACGAGCTGGCGGGCTTCGACCTGTCGGCGCTGGGTAACGGAGCCGACTTCATCGACTCGCTGGTGAGGGGGGGCGGCGGTGCCGGGGGCAGCGCCGACGATTGGATCAACGACCTGGACGACTTCCTGGGGTGACTGCGTTCCGCTCGGTTCGCCGTTGTTTCAAGTCGTCCTGCTCGCCCCGCAAGTCGTCCCGCTCACCCGCCCACTCGCCCGCCCACTCGCCCACTTGCCCACTCGCCCGCTCGCCCATCCCAACTCCCTCCAGTCTTCCACCGTTGCCGCGTGGACTCACGATGGTGGTGGTGATGGTGGTGATGGGGGTGATGGCGGTGATGGCGGTGATGGCGGTGATGATGGTGGTGATGGTGGCGGTGATGGCGGTGATGGCGGTGATGGTGGCGGTGATGGCGGTGATGGTGGCGGTGATGGTGACGTTGATGGTGGCGGCGGTGACGGAGACACCGACTGTGGATTTGGATTTCTGCGGCCGAAAGAATTATTTGGAGTCTCGCTGAACTTGTTTTTTGTTGTGCCGCCCCCACCCACCCACCCACCCACCCGACCGGGCCGGGGGTCGCGGGGGTCGCGGGGGTCGCGAGGTCGCGAGGATCCGCGCCGTGCACCGTCGCACATCCCCGGAGGAGACGTGATGGGGCTTTGGGGGTTGGTGGACCGCGTGAGGATTACGTTGCCCGGCCCGGCTCGCCGTGTGCGGTTTGTACAGAGGAAGAGGTTTTGTCGTCGTCGTCGTTGTTGTCGTCGCGTTTGCCGCCCGCGCTGTTGTAGCTGCTGCTGCTGCGTGGAGGTCTCCGTGCCGATTGTCGCTCTGTCTCTCTCGTCCAGAGGGTGAGTCTGTGTGGGTGTGTGAGAGAGTGTGTGAGTGAGAGTCTGAGAGAGAGTGTGTGAGTCTGAGAGTGTGAGAGAGAGAGTGTGAGAGAGAGAGAGTGTGAGAGAGAGTGTGAGTCTGAGAGAGTGAGTGATAGAGAGAGTGTGAGAGAGAGTGTGAGAGAGAGTGTGAGTCTGAGAGAGAGTGTGAGAGTGTGAGAGAGAGAGTGTGAGTCTGAGAGTGTGAGAGTGTGTGAGTGAGAGTCTGAGAGAGAGTGAGAGTGTGTGAGTCTGAGAGTGTGAGTCTGAGAGTGTGAGCGAGAGAGTGAGAGTGTGTGAGTCTGAGAGTGTGAGAGAGAGAGTGTGTGAGTCTGAGAGAGAGAGTGAGAGTGTGTGAGTGTGAGCGAGAGAGTGAGAGTGTGTGAGAGTGTGTAAGAGTGTGAGAGAGAGTGTATGTGAGTCTGAGAGAGTGAGAGGGTGAATGTGTGAGTCTGAGAGAGAGAGTGTGAGTGAGTGTGAGAGTGAGAGTATGAGTGCGAGTCTGTGAGAGTGTGAGCGAGTGTGAGCGAGAGTGTGAGCGAGTGTGAGCGAGAGAGTGAGTGTGTGAGAGTGTGAGCGAGTGTGCGAGAGTGTGAGCGAGTGTGTGAGAGTGTGAGCGAGTGTGCGAGTGTGAGCGAGTGTGCGAGAGTGTGAGCGAGTGTGCGAGTGTGAGCAAGTGAGAGTGTGACAGTGAACGAGTGTGAGCGAAAGTGTGAGCGAGTGTGAGAGTGAGCGAGTGTGTGAGCGAGTGTGTGAGCGAGTGTGAGAGCGAGTGTGAGAGTGAGCGTGTGAGCGAGTGTGTGAGCGAGTGTGTGAGCGAGTGTGCGAGTGTGACAGTGAGCGAGTGTGAGCGAGTGTGTGAGCGAGTCTGAGTGAGCGAGTCTGAGTGAGCGAGTGTGTGAGCGAGTGTGAGAGCGAGTGTGAGAGTGAGCGTGTGAGCGAGTGTGTGAGCGAGTGTGTGAGCGAGTGTGCGAGTGTGACAGTGAGCGAGTGTGAGCGAGTGTGTGAGCGAGTCTGAGTGAGCGAGTCTGAGTGAGCGAGTGTGAGAGTGAGCGAGCGAGTGACACGGAGTGTGTGAGCGTGTGAGTGAGCGAGTAAGAGTGAGAGCGAGTGTGAATCTGAGCAACTGTGAGCGAGTGAGAGGGTGAGAGCGAGTGAGAGTGTGACAGTGAACGAGTGTGAGCGAGTGTGTGAGTGAGTGTGTGAGTGTGTGAGCGAGTGTGCGAGTGTGAGCCAGTGAGAGTGTGACAGTGAACGAGTGTGAACGAGTGTGAGCGAGTGACACGGAGTGTGTTGTTCAAGGGACGTTATACATACATGTAAATACCGCGCGCGGTCTAACTCTCCCCCCGCCCCCGTTACGATATTAATCACGATTCGCAATTATTATTTTGTGCGGGAGACGAGAGGGGATCAGGGGAGGTGGGGGGGGGGTGGCCTTTTTTTTTAGTAAGTCCCTCCACCACCCCACCCCGTGGCCCCCCTCCCCCCCCCTCCCCCCCCCCTCCCCTCCTCTTCGTTATCGCCGAGTGACGAAAACGACGAAGATGACGCTGACGCTGGCGGCACCCCCGGGACTACACCGCCCCCCCCCCCCCCCCCCCGCAGGACTTCATTCCCAAAGGCCGCCATCGAGGCCGGTGGTCATTGCCGACGCTGGCGGGGGGCGGTTGCCGTGGCGGTGGTTGCCATGGCGGGCGGTTGCCGTGGCGGCGGTTGCCGTGGCGGTGGTGGTTGCCGTGGCGGCGGCGGTTGCCGTGGGGGTGGTTGCCGTGGCGGTTGCCGTGGTGGCGGTTGCAGTGGCGGCGGTTGCCGTGGCGGCGGTTACCGTGGCGGCGGTTGCCGTGGCGGTGGTTGCCGTGGCGGCGGCGGTTGCCGTGGTGGTGGTTGCGGTGGCGGTTGCCGCGGCGGCGGTTGCCGCGGCGGCGGTTGCCGTGGCGGCGGTTGCCGTTGGCGCTGCGTCGTCGTCGTTGTTGTCTCCTGAGCGGTGCTGAATTTCATTAAAGTCTCCGCTGTCTTCTGCTCTCAACTCGCCGCGCCGTGCCTACCCCCAACCCCGAACACCACACGGACACGCGGACACGTAGACACGCGGACACGCAGACACACGGACACGCAGACACGCGGACACGCGGACACGTAGACACGCGGACACGCAGACACACGGACACGCAGACACGCGGACACGCGGACACGCGGACACAGACACGCGGACACGTGGACACGCGGACACGCAGACACGTAGACACGTAGACACACAGACACGTAGACACGTAGACACACAGACACGCAGACACGCAGACACGCGGACACGCGGACACGAGGACACGCGGACACGAGGACACGCGGACACAAAGACACAAAGACACAAAGACACAAAGACAAAGACACAGACAAAGACACGCAGACACAAAGACACGCGGACACGCAGACACAAAGACACAAAGACACGCAGACACAAAGACACGCGGACACGCGGACACGCGGACACAAAGACACAAAGACACACAGACACGCAAACACACAAAGACACAGACACGTAGACACGCAGACACGGACACACGGACACGCGGTTGTGACCCTCGGCTACAGCACCACAAAGCAGTGACCATCACCCTCCTTACTGGCAGCAGACTGGCGCACAGAGACAGCTGCCACTGGGGGTGCCCCTAGGCTAGAGACCCACACAGCATCAGCAGTAACATCACCAATCCTCCTGGCAGCAGACTGGCGCACAGAGACAGCTGCCACTGGGGGTGCCCCTAGGCTAGAGACCCACACAGCATCAGCAGTAACATCACCAATCCTCCTGGCAGCAGACTGATGCACAGAGACAGCTTTCACTGGGGGTGCCCCTAGGCTAGAGACCCACACAGCATCAGCAGTAACATCACCAATCCTCCTGGCAGCAGACTGACACACAGAGACAGCTGCCACTGGGGGTGCCCCTAGGCTAGAGACCCACACAGCATCAGCAGTAACATCACCCTCCTTACTGGCAGCAGACTGACGCACAGAGACAGCTTTCACTGGGGGTGCCCCTAGGCTCTAGACCCCACAGCATCAGCAGTAACATCACCATACTACTGGCAGCAGACTGACGCACAGAGACAGCTTTCACTGGGGGTGCCCCTAGGCTCTAGACCCCACAGCATCAGCAGTAACATCACCATACTACTGGCAGCAGACTGACGCACAGAGACAGCTTTCACTGGGGGTGCCCCTAGGCTCTAGACCCCACAGCATCAGCAGTAACATCACCATACTACTGGCAGCAGACTGACGCACAGAGACAGCTGCCACTGGGGGTGCCCCTAGGCTAGAGACCCACACAGCATCAGCAGTAACATCACCCTCCTTACTGGCAGCAGACTGACGCACAGAGACAGCTTTCACTGGGGGTGCCCCTAGGCTCTAGACCCCACAGCATCAGCAGTAACATCACCATACTACTGGCAGCAGACTGACGCACAGAGACAGCTTTCACTGGGGGTGCCCCTAGGCTCTAGACCCCACAGCATCAGCAGTAACATCACCATACTACTGGCAGCAGACTGACGCACAGAGACAGCTTTCACTGGGGGTGCCCCTAGGCTCTAGACCCCACAGCATCAGCAGTAACATCACCATACTACTGGCAGCAGACTGACGCACAGAGACAGCTGCCACTGGGGGTGCCCCTAGGCTAGAGACCCACACAGCATCAGCAGTAACATCACCAATCCTCCTGGCAGCAGACTGACGCAGAGAGACAGCTGCCACTGGGGGTGCCCCTAGGCTAGGGACCCCCACAGCATCAGCAGTAACATCACCAATCCTCCTGGCAGCAGACTGACGCAGAGAGACAGCTTTCACTGGGGGTGCCCCTAGGCTCTAGACCCCACAGCATCAGCAGTAACATCACCATACTACTGGCAGCAGACTGACGCAGAGAGACAGCTGCCACTGGGGGTGCCCCTAGGCTCTAGACCCCACAGCATCAGCAGTAACATCACCATACTACTGGCAGCAGACTGACGCACAGAGACAGCTTTCACTGGGGGTGCCCCTAGGCTAGAGACCCACACAGCATCAGCAGTAACATCACCAATCCTCCTGGCAGCAGACTGACACACAGAGACAGCTTTCACTGGGGGTGCCCCTAGGCTAGAGACCCACACACGCTTTCATGACATGTACCCTACTAGTAATGGCAGAGCTTGCCACAAGGTAAGGGGACTGTGGGCAATTGCAGGCAACGTGAGTTGAGCGTGGACAATTAGACCCAAGCCGAAACAACACGTACATTCATTCTAGATTAGAAGCTTTCGTGACTGCAGGGATTCATCTTCTTAGTTGTTTTTTCGGTAAAGTCACCGTGTAGGTAAAACATTAAAATTAATGAAAATAAAATAAAAATCACGACGTTTCGGAGGCAACACAAGCTTCCGTCTTCAGGTGGAACCGTCACAGCCACGACAGCTGCGTCAAGTAAATGAGAGATTGCAAGAGCTACCACTCCAACCATTATATAAAAGTAAATGAGAGATTGCAAGAGCTACCACTCCAACCATTATATAAAAGTAAATGAGAGATTGCAAGAGCTACCACTCCAACCATTATATAAAAGTAAATGAGAGATTGCAAGAGCTACCACTCCAACCATTATATAAAAGTAAATGAGAGATTGCAAGAGCTACCACTCCAACCATTATATAAAAGTAAATGAGAGATTGCAAGAGCTACCACTCCAACCATTATATAAAAGTAAATGAGAGATTGCAAGAGCTACCACTCCAACCATTATATAAAAGTAAATGAGAGATTGCAAGAGCTACCACTCCAACCATTATATAAAAGTAAATGAGAGATTGCAAGAGCTACCACTCCAACCATTATATAAAAGTAAATGAGAGATTGCAAGAGCTACCACTCCAACCATTATATAAAAGTAAATGAGAGATTGCAAGAGCTACCACTCCAACCATTATATAAAAGTAAATGAGAGATTGCAAGAGCTTAATTTTAGAACTTTCGTGCCTGCAGGAATTATTATTGGGTTATTTCGGTTAAGTCACGTCTAAAGATAAAATAATAAATTAAATTAAATAATAGAATACGACGTTTCGATTGCAACACAAGCAATCATCATCAGGTATAATGAAATAGCGACATAAAATCTAACCAGAAAACTATAGACAGACATATTAGCAGACAGATATCACCAAGATACATAGCGAGAGCAACACAGGTAACAGAGAGAGGTGGTCGTCTCTGTGGGGTGGCCTTAAATAGACAGAGGGGGGCGGAGGCAGAGAGAGGGAGGGGGGTTAGAGAAAAAATTAGCATATCAATGAGTGGACAACAAAACGTGGTGCTGCAAGTACGATGGCACGGCAAGCAAGCCTGAAAATCAGAAGGACACACTAAAATTAAATAACCTAGTAAAATATCGAAATGTAATGTAATACAACACAGAGGGTCGGTCAACACATTTTCAGGCTTGCTTGCCGTGCCATCGTACTTGCAGCACCACGTTTTGTTGTCCACTCATTGATATGCTAATTTTTTCTCTAACCCTCCTCCCTCTCTCTGCCTCCGCCCCCCTCTGTCTATTTAAGGCCACCCCACAGAGACGACCACCCCTCTCTGTTACCTGTGTTGCTCTCTCTATGTATCTTGGTGATATCTGTCTGCTAATATGTCTGTCTATAGTTCTCTGGTTAGATTTTATGTCGCTATTTCATTATACCTGATGATGATTGCTTGTGTTGCAATCGAAACGTCGTATTCTATTATTTAATTTAATTTATTATTTTATCTTTAGACGTGACTTAACCGAAAGAACCAAATAATAATTGCAAGAGCTACCACTCCGTTTATATATAATGGTTGGAGTGGTAGCTCCTGAAATCTCTCATTTACTTGATGCAGCTGTCGTGGCTGTGACGGTTCCACCTGAAGACGGAGGCTTGTGTTGCCTCCGAAACGTCGTGATTTTTATTTTATTTTATTAATTTTAATGTTTTACCTACACAGTGACTTTACCGAAAAAAACTAAGAATATAACGTATACAAA
Organism: Lampetra fluviatilis; assembly: GCF_964198595.1. Taxonomy (NCBI): domain Eukaryota; kingdom Metazoa; phylum Chordata; class Hyperoartia; order Petromyzontiformes; family Petromyzontidae; genus Lampetra; species Lampetra fluviatilis. The sequence continues at coordinate 3,615,968 of NC_136347.1, read as the reverse complement.
ATAATGTAAAAAAATGTTTTATTTTTTCATGATAGAATATAGTATTGTCATCAGTATGGCATAAGTATACCAAGGTTGCAGTCGGTAACACATTGGGAAGTGGGTTAAATGTCGATGTAAAGCTTCTTTCGTGACTGCAGCAGGGATTCATCTTATTGGTTCTTTCGGTAAAGTCGTCACGTAGAAGGGAAGTAATAAAATAATAAAAATAAAACATAATAAAATATTATGCAGGGATTCATCTTCTTGGTTCTTTCGGTAAAGTCATCACGTAGAAGGGAAATAATCAAATAATAAAAATAAAACATAATAAAATACAATTCTCACGACGTTTCGGCCACAACGCAAGCAGCCGTCCTCAGGTGGAGAACAGCTTAAATAGACGCTGCCAAGCGTGGTGGTGTTTCATTCAGACGCTGTCTTCCCGACAGACCTGGTCTTCACCTGAGGACGGCTGCTTGCGTTGTGGCCGAAACGTCGTGAGAATTGTATTTTATTATGTTTTATTGTTATTATTGTATTATTTCCCTTCTACGTGACTTTACCGAAAGAACCAAGAAGATGAATCCCTGCAGTCACGAAAGCTTTAAATCGAAATTTAATGACGTTTTATTTTTATTATTTTATTATGTTTTATTTTAATTATTTTATTATGTTTTATTTTATTATTTTATTACTTCCCTTCTACGTGATGACTTTACCGAAAGAAGCAAGAAGATGAATCCCTGCAGTCACGAAAGCTTTAAATCGATATTTAAAAATACTTTAAAAATCACCTTTTAATGAAATGTACTGTCTGAGTTGCCTCTGCCCGTGCCCTCTTCCCCCATCGCCCCTCCCCCCTCCTCCCACACGCCCCGCCCCTGGGCGTGGCTCCCCGAGGCTTGCCGTGACGTCAGAGACCCCGTGGTGATTGATTGACAGGCAACGTGAGTTAAAAATCATTGAAAATTAAAAATATTTTTTTTTTAATTTAAAATAAATATTTAAAATTTTCAATGATAGAATATAGTTATTTGTCATCAGTTTGACATACCTATACCAAGTTTGCAATCGATACGACATTGGGAATACGGTTGAAATTGAGTTACAAGATTTTTGGATACAACACAGTAATTTACACCATTGGAACCTTATTTGCCAGTAAAAAATATGATCATTGTTTTGTTTACCCTTCTATCTGGCAACTAAACTGACACCTTTTGGCATCATCTGGTCCAACACCATGTGAGACTAGGCTTTAAGGAAAGCTGTCTCGGGTGTGGACCAATCAACTTCAAGGACAGTGCACATACATTATCAGAGTTGTGTGTTTTGTTTGCATTATGACTGCAGGTATTGTGGTCTATGCAAACATGACTCCTTGTAAAAAAAGGTGTCAGTTTTGTTGCCAGATAGAAGGGTAAAAAACCAATTATCAACATACAGTAAGTTAAATAAAAGCGTGTTAAAATGTTTTAAAATAAATGTTTTGGATGTTTTATGATAGAATATCGTGTTGTCATCATTATGACACAGCTAAACGAAGTTTGCAGTCGATGGCACATTGGGAAGTGTGTAAAAATTGAGTTACAAGATTTATTTTTTGAAGATACAACAGACGAAGTGAGTTAAATAATAAGTATAACCCGTAAAAACAAAGTTTTTCAATATAAATCCTTTATGTGCGTGGCGGCTAGAGTCCTCTCGTCCTCTGGCTTGAGATGGCTGCCACCTATGGGTCAGATGATTGCATTGCACCATTAAACATTTGGTAATTAAATATAATATTTTTTGTCCTAAAAAGTGTAAAATTTAGGAATTTTTTTTTTCACGAACATTAATTGTCACGCACAACGAGTCTGTGTGCAAAATGTCAGCTCGATTGGATCACGGGAAGTGGGTTAAAAAACGACCTAAAGATTTGCACGGTCCTAAGCAAGCAAGCGAACTTAATATAAAGGATTTAAAAAGCGTGTAAAATAAATAAAATAAAAACAATATAATTATTTTAATGTATTTTATTTTATTTAAATTTTCTACCTACGTGACTTTACCGAACGAACCAAGAATTTTTGTTCCTGCGGTCACGAAAGTTTTAACTTCAAAATCCCTTGCAAAGAAGTAATCCAATCTAAATTTGGGTGTTTTTTGCACAACTGAACACACCTGCAATTTTATCACGGCCAGAGAGGGCAAAATCTCCTCCTACTCTCGTCTAATTTACACGTTTGATACCGGCAAAGCCAAAAAACTAATTATTAAAAAAAAAAATTCAGTTCGGTTTGGACTTCGTCTAGGTCAGCTCAGTCGAAAGTGACATTTATCCGAATCGATTCCCGATAAAAAATGGTACAAAAATTTACGATCCGGAATCGGTTGTCGCCTCAATGCGGGGCGGGCAGGGTTTCCTCGTACGAACGCGCGCGCGCCGGTGTAAACCGTAGCTATTGAATCGAATCGAAGGAATCGATTCCTTTTGTTGTTTAAACGTCAACGCCTACGGAGTCGATAAACCCGGCCGTGGAATCGAAAACGAACTCTCCGTGGAATCGATTATTACTCAACGCGTGAAAATGGCGTCCGGCGGCGGGAGTTCAAAGGAGGTGAGCATGTTTTTTATTTTATATATCTTTTTAAAATCATTTCGGCGGTCGTTTTACTTCGTTGGCCTCGCGTTAAACGTTCGATCGCCGGAAGCGAGCGAGCGCAATCGCTTGCGTGTAGCGTCGACCCCCGCCTCTTGCGCGAGATTTCATTGACCAAGGCCTCGACGCCGAGACCTCGGCGGCCTCGGATGGACGGGCGGCGGGCGGCCTAGCGCAGGCTTCCCGCGGGGCAGAGCCAGGCCAGACCGGAGGTGTCCCCCGGTGGACGTGTATATTTTGGTGTATAACTGTTATACATTATTATAAGTTAACTCCAACGACGAGAGTTGTTCGTGTTATTGATGCCCTGGTTTTCACGAGGAAAGGTTGGCTAGGAGATGTTGACTACCTCGCCTGGTACACAGGAGGTCGTGGGTTCAATCCCAGACACTGAGAGATGTTGACTACCTCGCCTGGTGCCCAGGAGGTCGTGGGTTCAATCCCAGACACTGAGAGATGTTGACTACCTCGCCTGGTACCCAGGAGGTCGTGGGTTCAATCCCAGACACTGAGAGATGTTGACTACCTCGCCTGGTACCCAGGAGGTCGTGGGTTCAATCCCAGACACTGAGAGATGTTGACTACCTCGCCTGGTGCCCAGGAGGTCGTGGGTTCAATCCCAGACACTGAGAGATGTTGACTACCTCGCCTGGTACCCAGGAGGTCGTGGGTTCAATCCCAGACACTGAGAGATGTTGACTACCTCGCCTGGTACCCAGGAGGTCGTGGGTTCAATCCTAGACACTGAGAGATGTTGACTACCTCGCCTGGTGCCCAGGAGGTCGTGGGTTCAATCCCAGACACTGAGAGATGTTGACTACCTCGCCTGGTACCCAGGAGGTCGTGGGTTCAATCCCAGACACTGAGAGATGTTGACTACCTCGCCTGGTACCCAGGAGGTCGTGGGTTCAATCCCAGACACTGAGAGATGTTGACTACCTCGTCTGGTACCCAGGAGGTCGTGGGTTCGATCCCAGACACTGAGAGATGTTGACTACCTCGCCTGGTACCCAGGAGGTCGTGGGTTCGATCCCAGACCCTGAGAGATGTTGACTACCTCGCCTGGTGCCCAGGAGGTCGTGGGTTCAATCCCAGACACTGAGAGATGTTGACTACCTCGCCTGGTGCCCAGGAGGTCGTGGGTTCAATCCCAGACACTGAGAGATGTTGACTACCTCGCCTGGTACACAGGAGGTCGTGGGTTCAATCCCAGACCCTGAGAGATGTTGACTACCTCGCCTGGTACACAGGAGGTCGTGGGTTCAATCCCAGACACTGAGAGATGTTGACTACCTCGCCTGGTGCCCAGGAGGTCGTGGGTTCAATCCCAGACCCTGAGAGATGTTGACTACCTCGCCTGGTGCACAGGAGGTCGTGGGTTCAATCCCTGACACTGAGAGATGTTGACTACCTCGCCTGGTACACAGGAGGTCGTGGGTTCAATCCCGGATCCTTACAACGCCTGCTGCTGCTGTAGATTTGGAGTCTGCGTCTCTCTCTCATGATCCGTGTGTGCCACAGCGCCGGTAGCCTTCATAGGTGCTCGCTAACAGCACTTGCCCCTACAGTCTGTTAAGGCTACACGGGGGACCTTTGTCTGTGTCTCCGTGTGTGTGTATGGGGAGCGGTGGTGCAGCGGTTAGCGCTACGAACCTGGCGACACGAGTTCGATTCCCGCTCACGGCCAACACCAGTGACGATTATCTGAACCGGTCCTGGGCCTCCCCTAGGTCGACTCAGCCTCAAATGAGTACCTGGTGCGGTGTGTAAACATCGCAATGGGGAGACAAAGGCGGCCGGGCGTGGTGCTGGCCACCCACCCCCTCGTGTGCCACAGCGCCGGTAGCCTTCATAGGTGCTCGCTAACAGCACTTGCCCCTACAGTCTGTTTAGGCTACACGGGGGACCTTTGTCTGTGTGTGTGTGTGCAGGCGGCAGACATGGACTTCAGGAGGAAATGGGACCGCAGTGAATACGAGAAGTTGGCTCAGAGACGCCTCGATGAGGAGCGGGACAAGAGAACAGGTACAGTGTGTAGTGTGTGTGTACTGTGTACTGTGTGTGTGTACAATGTAGTGTGTGTAGTGTGTGTGTGTACTGTGTGTGTGTAGTGTGTGTAGTGTGTGTACAATGTAGTGTGTGTAGTGTGTACTGTGTGTACAATGTAGTGTGTGTAGTGTGTACTGTGTGTACAATGTAGGGTGTGTAGTGTGTGTGTGTGTACTGTGTGTGTGTAGTGTGTGTACAATGTAGTGTGTGTAGTGTGTACTGTGTGTACAATGTAGGGTGTGTAGTGTGTGTGTGTGTACTGTGTGTGTGTACTGTGTGTACAATGTAGTGTGTGTAGTGTGTGTGTGTACTGTGTGTCTACTTAGTGTGTACTGTGTACTGTGTAGTGTGTACTGTGTGTTCTGTGTGTACTGTGTGTGTGTACTCTGTGTAGTGTGTACTCTGTAGTGTGTGTACTGTGTGTGTGTACTGTGTGTGTGTACTGTGTGTGTACTGTGTGTGTGTACTGTGTGTGTGTCTATTTGCTCCGTGTGCTGCGTGTGCTGCGTGTGTACTGCGTGTGTACTGTGTGTGTACTGCGTGTGCTGCGTGTGTAGTGTGTGTGTGTGTGTACTGTGTGTGTACTGCGTGTGCTGCGTGTGTACTGTGTGTGTGTGTACTGCGTGTGTGCTGCGTGTGCTGCGTGTGTAGTGTGTGTGTGTGTACTGTGTGTGTACTGCGTGTGCTGCGTGTGTACTGTGTGTGTACTGCGTGTGCTGCGTGTGTAGTGTGTGTGTGTCTATATTTGCTCCGTGTGCTGCGTGTGCTGTGTGTGTGCTGCGTGTGTGCTGTGTGTGTGCTGTGTGTGTGCTGCGTGTGTGCTGCGTGTGTGCTGTGTGTGTGCTGTGTGTGTGCTGCGTGTGTGCTGCGTGTGTGCTGTGTGTGTGCTGTGTGTGTGCTGTGTGTGTGCTGCGTGTGTGCTGCGTGTGTGCTGCGTGTGTGCTGTGTGTGTGCTGTGTGTGTGCTGTGTGTGCTGCGTGTGTGCTGCGTGTGCTGCGTGTGTGCTGCGTGTGCTGCGTGTGTGCTGCGTGTGTGCTGCGTGTGTGCTGCGTGTGTGCTGCGTGTGCTGCGTGTGTGCTGCGTGTGTGCTGTGCAGCGAAGCCGGTGGTTGCTGTGAAGCGAGAGCTGCTGCGTCACAGAGACTACAAAGTCGACCTCGAGTCTCGGCTCGGGAAGTCCATCGTCATCAGCAAGACGACGCCGCAGAGCGAGACTGGAGGGTGAGCGCCCGCTCACCACTCAATCACTCGCCCACTCGCTCAGCCACTCACTCACTCGTCGCTCACTCACTCACCGCTCACTCACTCACCGCTCGCTCGCTCACTCGCTCGCTCGCTCGCTCACTCACTCACTCACCGCTCACTCACTCACCGCTCGCTCGCTCGCTCACTCGCTCGCTCGCTCACTCACTCACTCACCGCTCACTCACTCACCGCTCGCTCGCTCGCTCACTCACTCGCTCGCTCACTCACCGCTCACTCACTCACCGCTCGCTCGCTCACTCACTTACCACTCAATCACTCACCCACTCGCTCAGCCACTCACTCACTCGCCGCTCACTCACTCAGCCACTCACCACTCACTCACTTGCTCAGCCACTCGCTCGCTCACTCGCTCACCGCTCACTCACTCGCTCACTCGCTCGCTCACTCACTTACCACTCAATCACTCACCCACTCGCTCAGCCACTCACTCACTCGTCGCTCACTCGCTCGCTCACTCGCTCACTCGCTCACCACTCAATCACTCACCCACTCACTCACCCACTCACCTCTCACTCACTCATCACTCACTCATTCGCTCAGCCACTCACCGCTCTCTCCCTCGCTCAGCCACTCACCGCCCGCTCACCACTCACTCACTCACCCACTCGCTCAGCCACTAACCCACTCACCGCTCACTCACTCGCTCAGCCACTCACTCACTCAGCCACTCGCTCACCACTCAATCACTCACCGCTCACTCACTCGCTCACTCACCCACTCGCTCGCTCGCTCACTTGCTCACTCAATCACTCACCACTCAATCACTCGCTCAGCCACTCACCGCTTTCTCACTCGCTCACCCACTCACCGCTCACCCACTCGCTCAGCCACTCACTCGCCGCTCACTCGCTCACTCCGTCACTCGCTCACTCACTCGCTCACTCACTCGCTCACTCACTCGCTCACCACTCAATCACTCACCCACTCACTCAGCCACTCACCACTCAAATCACTCACCACTCAATCACTCACCCACTCGCTCAGCCACTCACTCGATCACCCACTCACCACTCACTCACCCACTCAATCACTCACCACTCAATCACTCACCCACTCGCTCAGCCACTCACTCACTCGCCGCTCACTCACTCACCACTCACTCGCTCGTTCGCTCACTCGCTCACTCACTCGCTCACCACTCAATTACTCACCCACTCACTCAGCCACTCACCACTCAAATCACTCACCACTCAATCACTCACCCACTCGCTCAGCCACTAACCCACTCACCGCTCACTCACTCACTGCTCACTCACTCACTCACCGCTCGCTCGCTCACTCGCTCACTCACTCACCCACTCGCTCAGCCACTCACTCACTCGCCGCTCACTCGCTCACCACTCAATCACTCACCCACTCACCACTCAAATCACTCACTCACCCACTCGCTCAGCCACTCACCACTCAAATCACTCACCACTCAATTACTCACCCACTCACTCAGCCACTCACCACTCAAATCACTCACCACTCAATCACTCACCCACTCGCTCAGCCACTAACCCACTCACCGCTCACTCACTCACTGCTCACTCACTCACCGCTCGCTCACTCGCTCAGCCACTCACTCACTCGCCGCTCACTCACCGCTCACTCGCTCGTTCGCTCACTCGCTCACTCACTCGCTCACCACTCAATTACTCACCCACTCACTCAGCCACTCACCACTCAAATCACTCACCACTCAATCACTCACCCACTCGCTCAGCCACTCACCGCTCACTCACCCACTCACCTCTCACTCACTCACCACTCACTCATTCGCTCAGCCACTCACCGCTCTCTCACTCGCTCAGCCACTCACCGCTCGCTCACCACTCAATCACTCACCCACTCGCTCACTCACTGACCGCTCACTCACTCGCTCAGCCACTCACCGCTCTGACTCAGCCACTCAACGCTCACTCAGCCACTCGCTCAGCCACTCACCGCTCGCTCACCACTCAATCACTCACTCACTCGCTCAGCCACTCACTCATCACCAACTCACTCACTACCCATTCACTCACCACCCCCCACTCACCAACCATTTACTCACTTACCCACTCATCACTCGCTCACCCACTCACCACCCACTCACCACCCACTCACCACCCACTCACCACCCACTCACCACCCACTCACCACCCACTCACCACCCACTCACCACCCACTCACGACCCACTCACCACCCACTCACCACCCACTCACCACCCACTCACCACCCACTCACCACCCACTCACGACCCACTCACCACCCACTCACCACCCACTCACCACCCACTCACCACTCACTCACCACCCACTCACCACCCACTCACGACCCACTCACCACCCACTCACCACCCACTCACCACCCACTCACCACCCACTCACGACCCACTCACGACCCACTCACCACCCACTCACCACCCACTCACCACCCACTCACCACCCACTCACCACCCACTCACCACCCACTCACCACCCACTCACCACCCACTCACCACCCACTCACCACTCACTCACCACCCACTCACCACCCACTCACGACCCACTCACCACCCACTCACCACCCACTCACCACCCACTCACCACCCACTCACCACCCACTCACCACCCACTCACGACCCACTCACCACCCACTCACCACCCACTCACCACCCACTCACGACCCACTCACCACCCACTCACCACCCACTCACCACCCACTCACCACCCACTCACCACCCACTCACCACCCACTCACGACCCACTCACCACCCACTCACCACCCACTCACCACCCACTCACCACCCACTCACCACCCACTCACCACCCACTCACCACCCACTCACCACCCACTCACCACCCACTCACGACCCACTCACCACCCACTCACCACCCACTCACGACCCACTCACCACCCACTCACCACCCACTCACCACCCACTCACGACCCACTCACCACCCACTCACGACCCACTCACCACCCACTCACCACCCACTCACGACCCACTCACCACCCACTCACCACCCACTCACGACCCACTCACCACCCACTCACCACCCACTCACCACCCACTCACCACCCACTCACCACCCACTCACCACCCACTCACGACCCACTCACCACCCACTCACCACCCACTCACCACCCACTCACCACCCACTCACCACCCACTCACCACCCACTCACGACCCACTCACCACCCACTCACCACCCACTCACCACCCACTCACCACCCACTCACCACCCACTCACCACCCACTCACCACCCACTCACCACCCACTCACGACCCACTCACCACCCACTCACGACCCACTCACCACCCACTCACCACCCACTCACCACCCACTCACCACCCACTCACCACCCACTCACCACCCACTCACCACCCACTCACCACCCACTCACCACCCACTCACCACCCACTCACCACCCACTCACCACCCACTCACCACCCACTCACCACCCACTCACCACCCACTCACCACCCACTCACCACCCACTCACGACCCACTCACCACCCACTCACGACCCACTCACCACCCACTCACCACCCACTCACCACCCACTCACGACCCACTCACGACCCACTCACCACCCACTCACCACCCACTCACCACCCACTCACCACCCACTCACCACCCACTCACCACCCACTCACGACCCACTCACCACCCACTCACGACCCACTCACCACCCACTCACCACCCACTCACCACCCACTCACCACTCACTCACCACCCACTCACCACCCACTCACCACCCACTCACCACCCACTCACCACCCACTCACCACCCACTCACCACATGTGTGTGTGTGTGTGTCCGCGTGGTGCCAGCTACTACTGCAACGTCTGCGACTGCGTTGTCAAGGACTCCATCAACTTCCTGGACCACATCAACGGCAAAAAACGTGAGTGGCCATGTGTGGTGTGGTGTGTCCCTCTGTGGTGTGTCTCCCCGTGTCTCCCCGTGTCTCCCCGTGTCTCCCCGTGTCTCCCCGTGTCTCCCCGTGTCTCCCCGTGTCTCCCAGTGTCTCACCGTGTCTCCCCGCTTCTCCCCGCGTTTCCTCGTGTCTCCCCGTGTCTCACCGTGTCTGCCCGCGTCTACCCACGTCTCCCCGCGTCTCCCAGTGTCTCACCGCGTCTCACCGTGTTTCCCCGCGTCTCACCGCTCTAGACAAGAGAAACCTGGGCATGTCCATGCGAGTGGAGCACTCTCCCCGCGTCTCCCCCTGTCTCACCGCGTCTCCCCGTGTCTCACCGCGTCTCCCCGCGTCTCCCCGCGTCTCCCCGCGTCTCCCCGCATCTCCCCGCGTCTCCCCGCGTCTCCCCGCATCTCCCCGCGTCTCCCCGCGTCTCCCCGCATCTCCCCGCGTCTCCCCGCATCTCCCCGCGTCTCCCCGCGTCTCCCCGCTCTAGACCAGAGAAAGCTGGGCATGTCCATGCGAGTGGAGCACTCCTCTCCCCGTGTCTCCCCGTGTCCCCCCGCGTCTCCCCGCGTCTCCCCGCGTCTCCCCGTGTCTCACCGTGTCTCACCGCGTCTCCCATATCTCACCGTGTCTCCCCGCGTCTCCCCGTGTCTCCCCGCGTCTCCCCGTGTCTCACCGTGTCTCCCCGCGTCTCCCCGTGTCTCACCGTGTCTCACCGTGTCTCACCGCGTCTCCCATATCTCACCGTGTCTCCCCGCGTCTCCCCGTGTCTCCCCGCGTCTCCCCGTGTCTCACCGTGTCTCCCCGCGTCTCCCCGTGTCTCACCGTGTCTCACCGTGTCTCACCGCGTCTCCCGTATCTCACCGCGTCTCCCCGCGTCTCCCCGCTCTAGACCAGAGAAACCTGGGCATGTCCATGCGAGTCGAGCGGTCCTCTCCTGGCGTCTCCCCGTGTCTCCCCGCGTCTCACCGTGTCTCACCGCGTCTCCCCGCGTCTCCCCATGTCTCCCCGTGTCTCCCCGTGTCTCCCCGCGTCTCACCGCGTCTCCCCGCGTCTCCCCGCGTCTCTCCGCGTCTCCCCGCGTCTCCCCGCATCTCCCCCTGTCTCACCGCGTCTCCCCGCGTCTCACCGCGTCTCCCCGCGTCTCACCGTGTCTCACCGCGTCTCCCCGTGTCTTCCCGTGTCTCCCCGTGTCTCCCCGCGTCTCCCCGCGTCTCCCCACGTCTCCCCGCGTCTCCCCATGTCTCCCCGCGTCTCCCCGTGTATTCCCGCGTCTCCCCGCGTCTCCCCACGTCTCCCCGCGTCTCCCCATGTCTCCCCGCGTCTCCCCGTGTCTTCCCGCGTCTCCCCGTGTCTTCCCGCGTCTCCCCGTGTCTCCCCGCGTCTCCCCGTGTCTCCCCACGTCTCCCCGCGTCTCCCCACGTCTCCCCGCGTCTCCCCACGTCTCCCCGCGTCTCCCCGTGTCTCCCCGCGTCTCCCCGTGTCTTCCCGTGTCTCCCCGTGTCTCCCCGCTCTAGACCAGAGAAACCTGGGCATGTCCATGCGAGTGGAGCGCTCCTCTCCCCGCGTCTCACCATGTCTCACCGTGTCTCACCGTGTCTCCCCGTGTCTCCCCGTGTCTCCCCGCGTCTCCCCGCGTCTCCCCACGTCTCCCCGCGTCTCCCCGCGTCTCCCCATGTCTCCCCGTGTCTCCCCGTGTCTCCCCGCGTCTCCCCGCGTCTCCCCGCGTCTCTCCGCGTCTCCCCGCGTCTCCCCGCATCTCCCCCTGTCTCACCGCGTCTCCCCGCGTCTCACCGCGTCTCCCCGCGTCTCCCCGCGTCTCCCCGCGTCTCCCCGCGTCTCCCCGCGTCTCACCGCGTCTCCCCGCGTCTCCCCGCGTCTCACCGCGTCTCCCCGCGTCTCCCCGCGTCTCCCCGCGTCTCCCCGCGTCTCACCGCGTCTCCCCGCGTCTCCCCGCGTCTCCCCGCGTCTCCCCGCGTCTCCCCGCGTCTCACCGTGTCTCACCGTGTCTCCCCGCGTCTCACCGTGTCTCCCCGCGTCTCACCGTGTCTCCCCGCGTCTCCCCGCGTCTCCCCGCGTCTCCCCGCGTCTCACCGTGTCTCCCCGCGTCTCCCCGCGTCTCCCCGCGTCTCCCCGCGTCTCCCCGCGTCTCCCCGCGTCTCCCCGCGTCTCCCCGCGTCTCCCCGCGTCTCCCCGCGTCTCACCGCGTCTCCCCGCGTCTCCCCGCGTCTCCCCGCGTCTCCCCGCGTCTCATCGCGTCTCCCCGCGTCTCCCCGCTCTAGACCAGAGAAACCTGGGCATGTCCATGCGAGTGGAGCGCTCCTCTCCCCGCGTCTCCCCGTGTCTCACCGTGTCTCCCCGTGTCTCCCCGTGTCTCACCGTGTCTCACCGCGTCTCCCCGCGTCTCACCGCGTCTCCCCGCGTCTCCCTGCTCTAGACCAGAGAAACCTGGGCATGTCCATGCGAGTGGAGCGCTCCTCTCCCCGCGTCTCACCGTGTCTCCCCGTGTCTCCCCGCGTCTCACCGTGTCTCACCGCGTCTCACCGCGTCTCTCCGCGTCTCACCGCGTCTCCCCGCGTCTCCCCGCGTCTCCCCGCGTCTCACCGTGTCTCCCCGCGTCTCCCCGCGTCTCCCCGCGTCTCACCGTGTCTCCCCGCGTCTCCCCGCGTCTCCCCGCGTCTCCCCGCGTCTCCCCGCGTCTCCCCGCGTCTCCCCGCGTCTCCCCCTGTCTCCCTGCTCTAGACCAGAGAAACCTGGGCATGTCCATGCGAGTGGAGCGCTCCTCTCCCCGCGTCTCACCGCGTCTCCCCGCGTCTCACCGTGTCTCACCGCGTCTCCCCGTGTCTTCCCGTGTCTCCCCGTGTCTCCCCGCGTCTCCCCGCGTCTCCCCACGTCTCCCCGCGTCTCCCCATGTCTCCCCGCGTCTCCCCGTGTATTCCCGCGTCTCCCCGCGTCTCCCCACGTCTCCCCGCGTCTCCCCATGTCTCCCCGCGTCTCCCCGTGTCTTCCCGCGTCTCCCCGTGTCTTCCCGCGTCTCCCCGTGTCTCCCCGCGTCTCCCCGTGTCTCCCCACGTCTCCCCGCGTCTCCCCACGTCTCCCCGCGTCTCCCCACGTCTCCCCGCGTCTCCCCGTGTCTCCCCGCGTCTCCCCGTGTCTTCCCGTGTCTCCCCGTGTCTCCCCGCTCTAGACCAGAGAAACCTGGGCATGTCCATGCGAGTGGAGCGCTCCTCTCCCCGCGTCTCACCATGTCTCACCGTGTCTCACCGTGTCTCCCCGTGTCTCCCCGTGTCTCCCCGCGTCTCCCCGCGTCTCCCCACGTCTCCCCGCGTCTCCCCGCGTCTCCCCATGTCTCCCCGTGTCTCCCCGTGTCTCCCCGCGTCTCCCCGCGTCTCCCCGCGTCTCTCCGCGTCTCCCCGCGTCTCCCCGCATCTCCCCCTGTCTCACCGCGTCTCCCCGCGTCTCACCGCGTCTCCCCGCGTCTCCCCGCGTCTCCCCGCGTCTCCCCGCGTCTCACCGCGTCTCCCCGCGTCTCCCCGCGTCTCACCGCGTCTCCCCGCGTCTCCCCGCGTCTCCCCGCGTCTCCCCGCGTCTCACCGCGTCTCCCCGCGTCTCCCCGCGTCTCCCCGCGTCTCCCCGCGTCTCCCCGCGTCTCACCGTGTCTCACCGTGTCTCCCCGCGTCTCACCGTGTCTCCCCGCGTCTCACCGTGTCTCCCCGCGTCTCCCCGCGTCTCCCCGCGTCTCCCCGCGTCTCACCGTGTCTCCCCGCGTCTCCCCGCGTCTCCCCGCGTCTCCCCGCGTCTCCCCGCGTCTCCCCGCGTCTCCCCGCGTCTCCCCGCGTCTCACCGTGTCTCCCCGCGTCTCCCCGCGTCTCCCCGCGTCTCCCCGCGTCTCATCGCGTCTCCCCGCGTCTCCCCGCTCTAGACCAGAGAAACCTGGGCATGTCCATGCGAGTGGAGCGCTCCTCTCCCCGCGTCTCCCCGTGTCTCACCGTGTCTCCCCGTGTCTCCCCGTGTCTCACCGTGTCTCACCGCGTCTCCCCGCGTCTCACCGCGTCTCCCCGCGTCTCCCTGCTCTAGACCAGAGAAACCTGGGCATGTCCATGCGAGTGGAGCGCTCCTCTCCCCGCGTCTCACCGTGTCTCCCCGTGTCTCCCCGCGTCTCACCGTGTCTCACCGCGTCTCACCGCGTCTCTCCGCGTCTCACCGCGTCTCCCCGCGTCTCCCCGCGTCTCCCCGCGTCTCACCGTGTCTCCCCGCGTCTCCCCGCGTCTCCCCGCGTCTCACCGTGTCTCCCCGCGTCTCCCCGCGTCTCCCCGCGTCTCCCCGCGTCTCCCCGCGTCTCCCCCTGTCTCCCTGCTCTAGACCAGAGAAACCTGGGCATGTCCATGCGAGTGGAGCGCTCCTCTCCCCGCGTCTCACCGTGTCTCCCCGCGTCTCCCCGCGTCTCCCCGCGTCTCTCCGCGTCTCACCGCGTCTCCCCGCGTCTCCCCGCGTCTCCCCGCGTCTCCCCGCGTCTCCCCGCTCTAGACCAGAGAAACCTGGGCATGTCCATGCGAGTGGAGCGCTCCTCTCCCCGCATCTCCCCGCGTCTCACCGTGTCTCACCGCGTCTCCCCGCGTCTCCCCGCGTCTCCCCGCGTCTCCCCGCGTCTCCCCGCGTCTCCCCGCGTCTCCCCCTGTCTCCCTGCTCTAGACCAGAGAAACCTGGGCATGTCCATGCGAGTGGAGCGCTCCTCTCCCCGCGTCTCACCGTGTCTCCCCGCGTCTCCCCGCGTCTCCCCGCGTCTCTCCGCGTCTCACCGCGTCTCCCCGCGTCTCCCCGTGTCTCACCGTGTCTCCCCGTGTCTCCCCGTGTCTCACCGTGTCTCACCGTGTCTCTCCGCGTCTCACCGCGTCTCCCCGCGTCTCCCCGCGTCTCACCGTGTCTCACCGTGTCTCCCCGTGTCTCCCCGTGTCTCACCGTGTCTCTCCGCGTCTCCCCGTGTCTCACCGTGTCTCCCCGTGTCTCCCCGTGTCTCACCGTGTCTCACCGTGTCTCTCCGCGTCTCACCGCGTCTCACCGTGTCTCCCCGTGTCTCCCCGTGTCTCACCGCGTCTCACCGCGTCTCTCCGCGTCTCACCGCGTCTCCCCGTGTCTCCCCGCGTCTCCCCGCGTCTCCCCGCGTCTCCCCGCGTCTCCCCGCTCTAGACCAGAGAAACCTGGGCATGTCCATGCGAGTGGAGCGCTCCTCTCCCCGCGTCTCACCGCGTCTCACCGTGTCTCCCCGTGTCTCCCCGTGTCTCCCCGTGTCTCCCCGCGTCTCCCCGCGTCTCCCCGCGTCTCCCCGCGTCTCCCCGCGTCTCCCCGCGTCTCCCCGCTCTAGACCAGAGAAACCTGGGCATGTCCATGCGAGTGGAGCGCTCCTCTCCCCGCGTCTCACCGTGTCTCCCCGTGTCTCCCCGTGTCTCCCCGTGTCTCACCGCGTCTCACCGCGTCTCTCCGCGTCTCACCGCGTCTCCCCGCGTCTCCCCGTGTCTCCCCGCTCTAGACCAGAGAAACCTGGGCATGTCCATGCGAGTGGAGCGCTCCTCTCCCCGCGTCTCACCGCGTCTCCCCGTGTCTCCCCGTGTCTCCCCGTGTCTCACCGTGTCTCACCGCGTCTCCCCGCGTCTCACCGCGTCTCCCCGCGTCTCCCCGCGTCTCCCCGCTCTAGACCAGAGAAACCTGGGCATGTCCATGCGAGTGGAGCGCTCGTCGCTGGACCAGGTGCGCTCGCGCTTTGAGCTCAACAAGCGGCGGCTGGAGGAGAAGCAGAAAGAGTTCCACTTCGAGGAGAGGCTCAAGGAGCTCAAGGAGGAGGTGGGTGGACGAGCGGGCGGTTGGGTGGGCGAGCGGGCGGTTGGGTGGGCGAGCGGGCGGTTGGGTGGGCGGGCGGGCGGTTGGGTGGGCGAGCGGGCGGTTGGGCGAGCGGTTGGGTGGGCGGGCGAGTGGATGGGCGAGCGAGCGTGTGGGTGGGTGAGTAGGTGGGTGGGTGAGTGGGTGGGTGGGTGAGTGGATGGGCGAGCGGGTGGTTGAGTAGGTGGGTGGGTGAGTGAGTGGGTGAGTGGGTGGGTGGGTGGGTGAGTGGGTGGGTGAGTGGGCGGTTGGGTGGTTGGGTGGGTGGGTGAGTGCGTGGGTGAGTGGGTGGGTGGTTGGGTGGGTGAGTGAGTGGGTGGATGAGTGGGTGAGTGGATGAGTGGGTGGGTGGGCGGGTGGATGGGTGAGTGGGTGGGTGAGTGGGTGGGTGAGTGGGTGGGTGGTTGGGTGGGTGAGTGAGTGGGTGGATGAGTGGGTGAGTGGGTGGATGAGTGGGTGAGTGGGTGGATGAGTGGATGAGTAGGTGGGTGGATGAGTGGGTGGGTGGGCGGGTGGGTGAGTGGATGAGTGGGTGGGTGGGCGGGTGGATGGGTGGGTGGGTGAGTGGGTGGATGGGTGGCTGAGTGAGTGAGTGGGCGAGCGGGTGGGTGGGCGAGTGGGTGGGCGAGCGGGTGGGTGGGTGAGCGGGTGGGTAGGTGGGTGGGTGAGTAGGTGCGTGAGTGAGTGGGTGGATGGGTGGCTGAGCGAGTGAGTGGGCGGCTAGGTGGATGGGTGGCTGAGTGAATGTATTTCCAATCCTCTTTGTGCCTCCCCCCCCACGCCTCCCCCTCCTGTATTACCGCCACCACCACCACCACCACCGCCACCACCACCGCCGCCACCACCGCCGCCACCACTAACCCCACCACCAACCCACCCAACCACCGCCACCACCGCCACCACCACCGCCACCACGACCGCCACCAACCCCCCCAACCGCCACCACCACCAACACCGCCACCGCCACCACCATCACCACCACCGCCGCTACCCCCCCAACCACCACCGCCACCACCAACCCCCCCAACCACCACCACCAACCCCACCACCACCACCACCAACCCCCCCAACCACCGCCACCACCAACCCCCCCAACCACCACCACCACCAACCCCACCACCACCACCACCAACCCCCCCAACCACCGCCACCACCACCAACCCCACCACCACCAACCCCACCACCACCAACCCCCCCAACCACCACCACCACCAACCCCACCACCACCACCACCAACCCCCCCAACCACCGCCACCACCAACCCCCCCAACCACCACCAACCCCACCACCACCACCACCAACCCCCCCAACCACCGCCACCACCACCAACCCCACCACCACCAACCCCACCACCACCAACCCCCCCAACCACCGCCACCACCACCAACCCCACCACCACCATCACCAACCCCCCCAACCACCGCCACTACCACCGCCGCCACCGCCACCACCACCGCCACTGCAGGAGGAGAGGCAGAAGGTGTTCCGGCGTGAGAAGCGCCGTAAGCGAAGCGTGGAGCCGGAGCCGGATCTCTGCGCCGCCGGGCTTGGGGGGGAGGGGGAGGAGGGGGAGGGGGGAGGGGCGGGTGGGGGGGGTGCTGGCAGCATGGCGGCCGTCATGGGCTTCGGCAGCTTCACGTCCACCAAGAAGTCGCACTGAGGCGGGCGTCCACCTCCTTGTCCACCTCCTTGTCCACCTCCTCGTCATCGCCACCTGTACCTCGTCGCCCGCCACCACCGCCGCCGTCGGCGTTGTCCACCTCGTCAGCGTCGTCATCGAACTCGCGGCGTCGCCAGTCGCCGCAGCCAACAACACCACAGACGCCATCATGACCAACAACAACAACACCAGCAACAACAACACCACCATCACGACCAACAACAACACCACCAACAACACCACCAACAACACCACAGACGCCATCATGACCAACAACAACAACACCAGCAACAACAACACGACCAACAACAACACCAGCAACGGCAACAACACCAGCAACAACACTACGACCAACAACAACACCACCAACACGACCAACAACAACACCACCAACAACACCACAGACGCCATCACGACCAACAACAACACCAGCAACAACAACACCACCATTACGACCAACAACAACACCACCAACAACACCACCAACAACAACAACACCAGCAACAACACTACGACCAACAACAACACCAGCAACAACAACAACACCAACAACAACACTACGACCAACAACAACACCACCAACAACAACAACACCAACAACAACACTACGACCAACAACAACACCACGACCATCAACACCGCCACCAACACCACTACGACCAACAACAACAACAACACCAGCAACACCACTACGACCAACAACACCACCAACAACACCACCACGACACCACCACGACACCAACAACAACACCACCAACAACACCACCACGACACCAACAACACCACCAATAACACCACCACTACGACCAACAACACTGCCACCACCACTACGACCAACAACACCACCGCCACCACGACCATCAACACCACCACCATCAACACCACCACCACCAACACCACCACCGTCACCACCACCGCCACAGCCGCCGCCATTCTCCACTAAGTGACGGTGACGTCACCACGCACCCCTTGTGCCAGGCTAGGTGCACCTTGAGGCTGCCACGTGAAGTGTCGAAGGCTCTCTGCTGCTGGCATGACGAGGTCACGGGACAGACCCTGCAGGTGCCACGGGTTGACTGCTGTGCCAGGCTAGGTGCATGAGGAGGTCACGGGACAGACCCTGCAGGTGCCACGGGTTGACTGCTGTGCCAGGCTAGGTGCATGAGGAGCTCACGGGACAGACCCTGCAGGTGCCATGGGTTTCCCGCTGTGCCAGGCTAGGTGCATGAGGAGGTCACGGGACAGACCCAGCAGGTGCCACGGGTTGACTGCTGTGCCAGGCTAGGTGCATGAGGAGCTCACGGGACAGACCCAGCAGGTGCCACGGGTTGACTGCTGTGCCAGGCTAGGTGCATGAGGAGCTCACGGGACAGACCCAGCAGGTGCCACGGGTTGACCGACTGAGATGACCGGTAGATGCACCACCAGCTGTATACCCCCTTACTGTGCCATCAACACCATCACCTACATCATCAACAACTACATCATCATCTCCATCATCATGATCATAGCCACCGTCATTTTAAACCGTGTGTAATAAACGACCTCCACAACGATCTTCGCCAGAGTGCTTCTGTAACACATTCCTCCTGCGGAGGGAGCTGGTGTAGGGACGTTGGGTTGCTCGGTCAATGGCCTGCAGGGTCAACGGCCAGGGCGTGGTGTATTCCGCAAATATGCCCGACTGTGAGGGCGGGCACAAGCCGGCGTGAGTAGGTGAAACGTTGAGTTTGATAAGGGCACCAGGGGGTGACCAGCCCCTCCCCACACAGCCCCACCCCTCCCACCTCCCCACCCCCCCACCCAGCCCCACCCCACCCTCCCCACCCAGCCCCTCCCCACCCAGCCCCTCCCCATCCAGCCCAGCCCCACCCTCCCCACCCAGCCCCTCCCCACCCTCCCTACCCAGCCCCTCCCCACCCAGCCCTCCCACCCCCCACCCAGCCCCACCCTCCATCCTCCCCACCATCCCTACCCAGCCCCTCCCAACCCTCCCCACCCAGCCCCTCCCAACCCTCCCCACCCAGCCCCACCCTCCCCACCCTTCCCACTCAGCCCCATCCCTCCCACCCCCCACCCAGACCCTTTCCCACCCAGCCCCACCCATCCCCTCCCATCCCCACCCATCCCCTCCAAACCCAGCCACTCCCTCCCCACCCAGCCCCTCCCTGCACGACGGACGGACGGACGGACGGACACAATAATCCCCTGTGGGCTGGTGTAACCAGGAGGTTCCTACCAGTATCAAGTGTGGTATTGCAACATTAACATCACTAGCCCCGGCCACTTGTTTATGACCCTTGGGCTACACACATTTCAAACCTTTTAGAACAGTCTGCCTCAGCAGCAGGCTAATTCTCACTTGATACAGCAGCAATCGTGCTGTGACGGTTCCATCTGTAGACGGTAGCTTGTGTTGCCTCCAAAACGTCGTGATTTTAATTTTTTTACCTACGTGACTTTACCGAAAAAAAACCTTTAGAATAGCGGACCAACGCTTTCTCACCTTCAGTGTTGCGCCCGAAACGTCGTGGTTTATTTTATTTTCTACCCACGTGACTTTATCGAAGAACCAAAGAGTTTATGGATTCCTTGCAGTCACGAAAGCTTCAAATCAAGGTTACACAACACCACCATGCCTAGTGATAGGTTTTTACCCTTTCAACTGGTACAAAACTGACACCTTTATACGAGGCATCATGTTTGCAATAACCACAACACAAGCAGTCAAAATGCAAAATATTGTGATAGGTTTTTACCCTTTCAACTGGTACAAAACTGACACCTTTATACGAGGCATCATGTTTGCAATAACCACAACACAAGCAGTCAAAATGCAAAATATTGTGATAGGTTTTTACCCTTTCAACTGGTACAAAACTGACACCTTTATACGAGGCATCATGTTTGCAATAACCACAACACAAGCAGTCAAAATGCAAAATATTGTGATAGGTTTTTACCCTTTCAACTGGTACAAAACTGACACCTTTATACGAGGCATCATGTTTGCAATAACCACAACACAAGCAGTCAAAATGCAAACAAAAAGAAACAACTCTGATGATGATGATGATATGCACTGTCCTTGAAGTTGATTGGTCCACACCCGAGACAGCTTTTCTTAGAGCCTAGTCTCCATTGGTGTTGGACCAGGTGACGCCAAAAGGCGCACAACTCAAACACAGCGCACTATCAGAGTATTGAGAGCTCGGGGGTAAACATTTACACTATGAGGCATCTCCTTTAGCAGTGGCAAAATATAGTAATAGGTTTTTACCCTTTCAACTGGTACAAAAACTGACACCTTTACACAACCACCATGCCTGTCAACCCCTTATATGAGTGCCCTACCTTATTACAGACCAATTAAGACCTTACTGGTCACCAGAGGTGTGGACTCGAGTCATGTGACTTGGACTCGAGTCAGACTCGAGTCATGAATTTGATGACTTGCGACTCGACTTGGACTTGCATAACAATGACTTTGTCCCACCTATGAGATGTGGACTCGAGTCATGTGACTTGGACTCGAGTCAGACTCGAGTCATGTGACTTGGACTCGAGTCAGACTCGAGTCATGAATTTGATGACTTGCGACTCGACTTGGACTTGCATAACAATGACTTTGTCCCACCTCTGCTGGTCACCCCCTGCCCATTAGTAATCTCAACGATTATCAGACAATGCCATCACAAGAGAGAAACGCAGACAATTGCTGTTGTTGCTCGTATAGGGGTGTTACGGAGGAGCTGTATGTATGGGATCACAACGGTACTACACTCGTATCGAAACGGCTGTACACCGTATGGACCTGCAGAATAAATGTCCATGTACAAGAATACGGGGTACACACACTTACACTATACACTACACTACACACTATACTATACACTACAACACTATACAATACACTACACTATACAATACACTACACACTACACTATACACTATACAATACACTACACCACTACACTATACAACTATACAATACACTACACCACTACACTATACAATACACTACTACACACTATACACTACACTATACACTATACTATACACCACTACACTATACAATACACTACTACACACTATACTATACACCACTACACTATACAATACACTACACTATACACTACACCACTACACTATACAATACACTACACCACTACACTATACAACTATACAATACACTACACCACTACACTATACAACTATACAATACACTACACCACTACACTATACAACTATACAATACACTACACCACTACACTATACAATACACTACACTATACACTCCACTACACACTATACTATACACTACACCACTACACTATACACTACACTATACACTACACCACTACACTATACAATACACTACTACACACTATACACTATACTATACACCACTACACTATACAATACACTACACTATACACTACACCACTACACTATACACTACACCACACCACTACACTATACAACTATACAATACACTACACCACTACACTATACAACTATACAATACACTATACACTACACCACTACACTATACAATACACTACACACTATACTATACACTACAACACTATACAATACACTACACTATACACTACACCACTACACTATACACTACACACTATACTATACACTACACTATACACTATACACTACACTATACAACTATACAATACACTACACCACTACACTATACAACTATACAATACACTACACCACTATACTATACAATACACTCCACTACACACTATACTATACACTACACTATACAATACACTACACCACTACACTATACAACTATACAATACACTACACCACTACACTATACAATACACTACTACACACTATACACTACTATACACTACACTACTATACACCAGAGGTGGGACAAAGTCATTGTTATGCAAGTCCAAGTCGAGTCGCAAGTCATCAAATTCATGACTCGAGTCCAAGTCACATGACTCGAGTCCACATCTCATAGGTGGGACAAAGTCATTGTTATGCAAGTCCAAGTCGAGTCGCAAGTCATCAAATTCATGACTCGAGTCTGACTCGAGTCCAAGTCACATGACTCGAGTCCACACCTCTGCTATACACTACACACGATACTATACTGCTTCACACTACACTACTACACACTCTACACTACTACGTACGACACTATACACGACATTATAGACTACACACTACAATATAGACTACATTACACTACACCACTACTACACTACTACGTATAACATTATAGACTACACACTCCATTATTACTGCATTACACGGTACGAATCGATGGGACGTTCCATATCTCTGGTGACAGTGAACGTGAGTGGGTGGAATGTAGAAATCGATACATTTAAAAACCTCTGCATGTAGAAATCGATACATTTAAAAACTCTACATGTAGAAATCGATACATTTAAAAACCTCTACATGTAGATCGACACATTTTGAAATCGATACATTAATAAATCGACACATAAAAAAATCGATATCTTTAGAAATCGATACGGTAAAAGATCGATACATTTAAAAATAGACGCATTAAAAAATGGATACATTTAAAAATCTATACAATAAAAAAATCGATACATTTAGAAAATTTCTACATTTTTTAAATCCCTACATTTAGAAATCGATCGTGGTGCACGTGCCGCGGATGTCCAATCAGCGCGCTCGGATCGGTTGTCACGTGATCTCTCCCTCTTAACGGTCGTGAATTTTGAAAAAGTCGCGGTGCATCACGGGAGTGGGGAAGTGACGTCACAATCACAGGGGGGGGGGTGGTGGGAGGGTGACCACGTGGGTTGAGGAGGGAGGGAGGGAGGGGCTCGAGGGGGAGGGCGACCACGTGGGCTAGGAGGGCGGGGCTCCGGGCGACGACCACGTGGTCTGGGATAGTAAGATGGCCGACCGGAAATGGCTTCGGGCGGTGCCGGAAGTAGGGAGAGAAGCGGTGGGGGAAGGGGAAGCCGGGGAGGGGCAGGGTCAAAGGTCGAGGATGTGGGGGAGGGGTGGGGTCAGAGGGGGGGGGGAGACTTCCTTCCTTGAGAGAGAGGGGAGAGTTAAGGGAGAGTTCACAGCGGAGTTGAGGCAGAGAGAGGGGAGAGATAAGGGAGAGTTCACAGCGTGGTAGAGGGAGGGAGGGGAGAGAGAAAGGAGAGTTAATAGCGGAGTCGAGGGAGAGATAAGGGAGAGTTCACAGCGTGGTAGAGGGAGGGAGGGGAGAGAGAAAGGAGAGTTAATAGCGGAGTCGAGGGAGAGATAAGGGAGAGTTCACAGCGTGGTAGAGGGAGGGAGGGGAGAGAGAAAGGAGAGTTAATAGCGGAGTCGAGGGAGAGATAAGGGAGAGTTCACAGCGTGGTAGAGGGAGGGAGGGGAGAGAGAAAGGAGAGTTAATAGCGGAGTCGAGGGAGAGATAAGGGAGAGTTCACAGCGTGGTAGAGGGAGGGGAGAGAGAAGGGAGAGTTAATAGCGGAGTCGAGGGAGAGAGGGGAGGGAGAGTTCACAGAGAGAGAGAGAGAGTGTGTGAGGGTGGGGGGAGAGTGTGAGGAGGAGTTCACAGAGAGTGTGTGAGAGAGTGAGAGAGAGAGAGAGAGTGAGGGGGGAGTGTGTGAGAGTGTTCACACAGACAGAGGGAGAGTGTGAGAGAGTGTGGGGAGAGTGGGGAGAGTGTGAGAGAGAGTGTCTGAGAGAGAGTGTGAGGGAGAGTTCACAGAGAGACGTAGGAGCGTGTGAGAGTGTGAGGGGAGAGAGTGTGAGGGAGAGTGTGAGGGGAGAGTTCACAGAGAGACGTAGGAGCGTGTGAGAGTGTGAGGGGAGAGAGTGTCTGAGAGAGAGTGCGAGGGAGAGTTCACAGAGAGACGTAGGAGCGTGTGAGAGTGTGAGGGGAGAGAGTGTGAGAGAGAGAGAGAGAGTGTGAGGGAGAGTTCACAGACAGTGAGAGTGTGAGGGGAGTGTGAGGGGAGAGTGGGAGAGAGAGTGTGAGAGAGAGAGTGTGAGGGAGAGTTCACAGACAGTGAGGTGAGAGGGGAGAGTGGGGAGAGAGAGTGTGAGGGAGAGTTCACAGACAGTGAGGTGAGAGGGGAGAGTGGGGAGAGAGAGTGTGAGGGGAGAGTTCACACAGAGTGAGGTGAGAGGGGAGAGTGGGGAGAGAGAGTGTGAGGGGAGAGTTCACACAGAGTGAGAGGGGAGAGTGGGGAGAGAGACGTGTGAGGGGAGAGAGAGTGTGAGGGGAGAGTTCACACAGAGTGAGAGGGGAGAGTGGGGAGAGAGAGTGTGAGGGGAGAGTTCACACAGAGTGAGAGGGGAGAGAGTGTGAGGGGAGAGAGACGTGTGAGGGGAGAGTTCACACAGAGTGAGAGGGGAGAGTGGGGAGAGAGAGTGTGAGGGAGAGTTCACAGACAGTGAGGTGAGAGGGGAGAGTGGGGAGAGAGAGTGTGAGGGGAGAGTTCACACAGAGTGAGAGGGGAGAGTGGGGAGAGAGTGTGAGGGGAGAGTTCGTGGAGTTTGCGGAGACCCCGGGGAGAGTTCCCGGCGCCCCGGAATGCTGAGACCACAACTCAGGTGAGGGGCCCGTTACTTAGTGTACTGTACTGTGTGTGTACTGTACTGTGTGTACTGTACTGTGTGTACTGTACTGTGTGTACTGTACTGTGTGTACTGTACTGTGTGTACTGTACTGTGTGTGGTACTGTACTGTGTGTAGTGTGTGTACTGTACTGTCTGTACTGTACTGTGTCTACTGTGTGTGGTAGTGTACTGTGTGTAGTGTGTGTACTGTACTGTATGTGTACTATACTGTGTGTACTGTACTGTGTGTACTAGTGTACGGTGTATGGTGGTGTACTGTGTGTGTAGTGTACTGTGTGTAGTGTACTGTGTGTAGTGTACTGTGTGTAGTAGTGTACTGTGTGTGTGTACTGTGTGTAGTGTACTGTGTGTAGTGTACTGTGTGTAGTAGTGCACTGTGTGTAGTAGTGCACTGTGTGTAGTAGTGCACTGTGTGTAGTAGTGCACTGTGTGTGGTGTACAGTGTGTACTGTGTGTAGTAGTGTACTGTGTGTAGTGTACAGTGTGTACTGTGTGTAGTAGTGCACTGTGTGTAGTAGTGTACTGTGTGTAGTAGTGTACTGTGTGTACTAGTGTACTGTGTGTAGTAGTGCACTGTGTGTAGTAGTGTACTGTGTGTGGTGTACTGTGTGTGTAGTGTACAGTGTGTACTGTGTGTAGTAGTGCACTGTGTGTAGTAGTGTACTGTGTGTAGTAGTGCACTGTGTGTAGTAGTGCACTGTGTGTAGTAGTGCACTGTGTGTAGTAGTGCACTGTGTGTGGTGTACAGTGTGTACTGTGTGTAGTAGTGTACTGTGTGTAGTGTACAGTGTGTACTGTGTGTAGTAGTGCACTGTGTGTAGTAGTGCACTGTGTATAGTAGTGCACTGTGTGTGGTGTACAGTGTGTACTGTGTGTAGTAGTGTACAGTGTGTACTGTGTGTAGTAGTGTACTGTGTGTAGTAGTGTACTGTGTGTAGTAGTGTACTGTGTGTAGTAGTGCACTGTGTGTAGTAGTGCACTGTGTGTAGTAGTGTACTGTGTGTGGTGTACTGTGTGTGTAGTGTACAGTGTGTACTGTGTGTAGTAGTGCACTGTGTGTAGTAGTGTACTGTGTGTAGTAGTGCACTGTGTGTAGTAGTGCACTGTGTGTAGTAGTGCACTGTGTGTAGTAGTGCACTGTGTGTAGTAGTGCACTGTGTGTAGTAGTGTACTGTGTGTAGTAGTGTACTGTGTGTTGTAGTGCACTGTGTGTAGTAGTGTACTGTGTGTAGTAGTGTACTGTGTGTGTAGTGTACTGTGTGTGTACTGTACTGTGTGTAGTAGTGCACTGTGTGTAGTAGTGCACTGTGTGTAGTAGTGCACTGTGTGTAGTAGTGCACTGTGTGTAGTAGTGCACTGTGTGTAGTAGTGCACTGTGTGTAGTAGTGTACTGTGTGTAGTAGTGTACTGTGTGTAGTGTGTACTGTGTGTAGTGTGTACTGTGTGTGTGTAGTGCACTGTGTGTAGTAGTGCACTGTGTGTTGTAGTGCACTGTGTGTAGTAGTGCACTGTGTGTAGTAGTGCACTGTGTGTAGTAGTGCACTGTGTGTAGTGGTGCACTGTGTGTAGTGGTGCACTGTGTGTAGTGGTGCACTGTGTGTAGTAGTGCACTGTGTGTAGTAGTGCACTGTGTGTAGTAGTGCACTGTGTGTAGTGGTGCACTGTGTGTAGTGGTGCACTGTGTGTAGTAGTGCACTGTGTGTAGTAGTGCACTGTGTGTAGTAGTGCACTGTGTGTAGTAGTGCACTGTGTGTAGTAGTGCACTGTGTGTAGTAGTGTACTGTGTGTAGTAGTGTACTGTGTGTAGTAGTGCACTGTGTGTAGTAGTGTACTGTGTGTGGTAGTGTACTGTGTGTAGTAGTGTACTGTGTGTAGTAGTGCACTGTGTGGAGTAGTGTACTGTGTGTAGTAGTGCACTGTGTGTAGTAGTGCACTGTGTGTAGTAGTGTACTGTGTGTAGTAGTGTACTGTGTGTAGTGCACTGTGTGTAGTAGTGCACTGTGTGTAGTAGTGTACTGTGTGTAGTAGTGTACTGTGTGTGTAGTGTACTGTATGTGTACTGTACTGTGTGTAGTAGTGCACTGTGTGTAGTAGTGCACTGTGTGTAGTAGTGCACTGTGTGTAGTAGTGCACTGTGTGTAGTAGTGCACTGTGTGTAGTAGTGCACTGTGTGTAGTAGTGCACTGTGTGTAGTAGTGCACTGTGTGTAGTAGTGTACTGTGTGTAGTGTGTACTGTGTGTAGTAGTGCACTGTGTGTAGTAGTGCACTGTGTGTAGTAGTGCACTGTGTGTAGTAGTGTACTGTGTGTAGTAGTGTACTGTGTGTAGTGTGTACTGTGTGTAGTAGTGCACTGTGTGTAGTAGTGCACTGTGTGTAGTAGTGCACTGTGTGTAGTAGTGCACTGTGTGTAGTAGTGTACTGTGTGTAGTAGTGTACTGTGTGTTGTAGTGCACTGTGTGTAGTAGTGTACTGTGTGTAGTAGTGTACTGTGTGTGTAGTGTACTGTGTGTGTACTGTACTGTGTGTAGTAGTGCACTGTGTGTAGTAGTGCACTGTGTGTAGTAGTGCACTGTGTGTAGTAGTGCACTGTGTGTAGTAGTGTACTGTGTGTAGTAGTGTACTGTGTGTAGTGTGTACTGTGTGTAGTGTGTACTGTGTGTGTGTAGTGCACTGTGTGTAGTAGTGCACTGTGTGTTGTAGTGCACTGTGTGTAGTAGTGCACTGTGTGTAGTAGTGCACTGTGTGTAGTAGTGCACTGTGTGTAGTGGTGCACTGTGTGTAGTGGTGCACTGTGTGTAGTGGTGCACTGTGTGTAGTAGTGCACTGTGTGTAGTAGTGCACTGTGTGTAGTAGTGCACTGTGTGTAGTGGTGCACTGTGTGTAGTGGTGCACTGTGTGTAGTAGTGCACTGTGTGTAGTAGTGCACTGTGTGTAGTAGTGCATTGTGTGTAGTAGTGCACTGTGTGTAGTAGTGTACTGTGTGTAGTAGTGTACTGTGTGTAGTAGTGTACTGTGTGTAGTAGTGCACTGTGTGTAGTAGTGTACTGTGTGTGGTAGTGTACTGTGTGTAGTAGTGTACTGTGTGTAGTAGTGCACTGTGTGGAGTAGTGTACTGTGTGTAGTAGTGCACTGTGTGTAGTAGTGCACTGTGTGTAGTAGTGTACTGTGTGTAGTAGTGTACTGTGTGTAGTGCACTGTGTGTAGTAGTGCACTGTGTGTAGTAGTGTACTGTGTGTAGTAGTGTACTGTGTGTGTAGTGTACTGTATGTGTACTGTACTGTGTGTAGTAGTGCACTGTGTGTAGTAGTGCACTGTGTGTAGTAGTGTACTGTGTGTAGTAGTGCACTGTGTGTAGTAGTGCACTGTGTGTAGTAGTGCACTGTGTGTAGTAGTGCACTGTGTGTAGTAGTGCACTGTGTGTAGTAGTGTACTGTGTGTAGTGTGTACTGTGTGTAGTAGTGCACTGTGTGTAGTAGTGCACTGTGTGTAGTAGTGCACTGTGTGTAGTAGTGTACTGTGTGTAGTAGTGTACTGTGTGTAGTGTGTACTGTGTGTAGTAGTGCACTGTGTGTAGTAGTGCACTGTGTGTAGTAGTGCACTGTGTGTAGTAGTGCACTGTGTGTAGTAGTGCACTGTGTGTAGTAGTGCACTGTGTGTAGTGTGTACTGTGTGTAGTGTGTACTGTGTGTAGTAGTGCACTGTGTGTAGTAGTGCACTGTGTGTAGTAGTGCACTGTGTGTAGTAGTGCACTGTGTGTAGTAGTGCACTGTGTGTAGTAGTGCACTGTGTGTAGTAGTGCACTGTGTGTAGTAGTGTACTGTGTGTGGTGTACTGTGTGTGTAGTGTACAGTGTGTACTGTGTGTAGTAGTGTACTGTGTGTAGTGTGTACTGTGTGTAGTAGTGCACTGTGTGTAGTAGTGCACTGTGTGTAGTAGTGCACTGTGTGTAGTAGTGCACTGTGTGTAGTAGTGTACTGTGTGTAGTAGTGTACTGTGTGTAGTAGTGTACTGTGTGTGTAGTGTACTGTGTGTAGTAGTGTACTGTTGTGTGTAGTGTACTGTGTGTAGTAGTGTACTCTGTGTGTGTGTACTGTGTGTAGTAGTGTACTCTGTGTGTAGTGTACTGTGTGTGTAGTGTACTGTGTGTACTGTGTGTGTAGTGGTGTACTGTGTGTAGTAGTATACTGTGTGTGTACTGTGTGTAGTGGTGTACTGTGTGTAGTAGTATACTGTGTGTGTACTGTGTGTAGTAGTGTACTGTGTGTGTAGTGTACTGTGTGTAGTAGTGTACTGTGTGTGTGTGTACTGTGTGTAGTAGTGTACTCTGTGTGTAGTGTACTGTGTGTGTAGTGTACTGTGTGTACTGTATGTGTAGTGGTGTACTGTGTGTAGTAGTGTACTGTGTGTAGTAGTGTACTGTGTGTGTGTACTGTGTGTAGTAGTGTACTCTGTGTGTAGTGTACTGTGTGTGTAGTGTACTGTGTGTGTAGTGTACTGTGTGTAGTAGTGTACTGTGTGTAGTAGTGTACTGTGTGTGTGTACTGTGTGTAGTAGTGTACTCCGTGTGTAGTGTACTGTGTGTGTAGTGTACTGTGTGTACTGTATGTGTAGTGGTGTACTGTGTGTAGTAGTATACTGTGTGTAGTAGTGTACTGTGTGTAGTAGTGCACTGTGTGTATCTCTAACAGCACTTGCCCCTACAGCCTGCTAGAGGCTACCTGTGTGAGTGAGTGTGTGTAAATGTGTGAGTGAGAGTGTGTGTGTGTAAATGTGTGAGTGAGTGTGTGTAAATGTTTGAGTGAGTGTGTGTAAATGTGTGAGTGTGTGTGTGTAAATGTGTGAGTGTGTGAGTGTGTGTGTAAATGTGTGAGTTTGTGTGGGTAAGTGTGTGTCAATGTGAGAGTTTGTGTGTTAGTGTGGTTGTGTAAATGTGTGTGGTTGTGTGAATGTGTGTGTGAGTGTGTGTGTGGGTAAGGGTGTGTCAATGTGTGAGTTTGTGTGTTAGTGTGTTGAATGTGTCAGTGTGTGTGTCAGTGTGTGTGTGAGTGTGTGCATCAGCCAGTCATCTCAGTCAGTCGACCCGTGGCACCTGGGTCTGCCCCCGTGACCTCCTGCCAGCGGGCGTTCGACACTTCACGTGGCTTCAACGTGCACCCTAGCCTGGCACAAGCGTCGTGGTGACGTCACCGCTACTTAGTGGCGAATGGCGGTTGTTGTTGTGTGAGTCTGTGTGTGAATGTGTGTGTGTGTTGAGAGTGTGTTGAGTGTGTGTAAGTCTGTGTGAGTGTGTGTGTAAGTCTGTATGTGAGTGTGTGAGTGAGTGTGTGTGTAAGTCTGTATGTGAGTGTGTGAGTGAGTGTGTGTGTGAGTGTGTGGCCTCAAGGTGCACATGGCCTGGCACAAGCGTCGTGGTGACGTCACCGCCACTTAGTGGCGAATGGCGGTTGTTGTTGAGTGTGTGTGTGTGAGTGTGTGTGTGAGTGAGTGTGTGTGTGAGTGTGTGTGAGTGTGTGTGAGTGAGTGTGTGTGTGAGTGTGTGTGAGTGTGTGTAAGTGTGTCAGTGTGTGTGTAAGGGAAGTGTTTCTGCGGTCTGGATGGATGAGTGTGCATTTGCACATTCACTGAGAGCACGCACAGTGCACTTGAGTGTGTCAGCGTGTGAGTGCGTGTGTGAGTGAGTGTGTATGTGTGTGAGTGTGTGTGAGTGAGTGTGTGAGTGAGTGTGTGAGTGAGTGTGTGAGTGAGTGTGTGAGTGAGTGTGTGAGTGAGTGTGTGAGTGAGTGAGTGTGTGAGTGAGTGAATGAGTGTGTGTGAGTGAGTGGGTGTGAGTGTGTGAGTGAGTGAGTATGTGTGAGTGAGTGAGTGAGTATGTGAGTGTGTATGTATGTGAGTGTGTGACTTGCCGATGACTGGTACCAGCGGTGTCAAGATCGGCCTCAGTGGAGGAGGCTCGTGAAGGACGCTGCTGGGCAGTTGGAGGCAGTCGCCCTCCAACAACAACGGAGGGCGGAGGAGCGACGCTCACAACAACGAGCGGAGCGCTGGGTGGCTAAAGCACAGCAAGTTGGCACAGTAGGGGGCACAGGTGGTGCATCAGCCACTCGTCTCGGTCATCTCGGTCAGTCGACCCGTGGCACCTGGGTCTGCCCCCGTGACCTCCTGCCAGCGGGCGTTCGACACTTCACGTGGCCTCAGGGTGCACATGGCCTGGCACAAGCGTCGTGGTGACGTCACCGCCACTTAGTGGCGAATGGCGGTTGTTGTTGTTGAGTGTGTATGAGAGAGTGTGTGAGTGAGTGAGTGTGTGAGTATGTCAGTGTGTGAGTGTGTGAGTGTGTATGAGAGAGTGTGTGAGTGAGTGTGTGAGTGTGTGAGTGTGTGAGTGAGTGAGTGTGTGTGAGTGAGTGTGAGAGAGTGTGTGAGTGAGTATGTGAGTGAGTGAGTGTGTGAGTGTGTATGAGAGAGTGTGTGAGTGAGTGAGTGTGTGAGTATGTGAGTGTGTGAGTATGTGAGTGTGTATGAGAGAGTGAGTGAGTGTGTGAGTGAGTGTGTATGTGTGAGTGAGTGTGTGTGTATGTGAGTGTATGTGAGTGAGTGTGTGAGTGTGTATGAGAGAGTGTGTGAGTGAGTGAGTGTGTGAGTATGTCAGTGTGTGAGTGTGTGAGTGTGTATGAGAGAGTGTGTGAGTGAGTGTGTGAGTGTGTGAGTGTGTGGTGGAGTGAGTGAGTGTGTGTGAGTGAGTGTGAGAGAGTGTGTGAGTGAGTATGTGAGTGAGTGAGTGTGTGAGTGTGTATGAGAGAGTGTGTGAGTGAGTGAGTGAGTGTGTGAGTATGTGAGTGTGTGAGTATGTGAGTGTGTATGAGAGAGTGTGTGAGTGAGTGTGTGAGTGTGTGAGTGTGTGAGTGAGTGAGTGTGTGTGAGTGAGTGTGAGAGAGTGTGTGAGTGAGTATGTGAGTGAGTGAGTGTGTGAGTGTGTATGAGAGAGTGTGTGAGTGAGTGAGTGTGTGAGTGAGTGAGTGAGTGTGTGTGTGTGAGTGAGTGTGTGTGTATGTGAGTGTATGTGAGTGAGTGTGTGAGTGTGTATGAGAGAGTGTGTGAGTATGTGAGTGTGTGAGTATGTGAGTGTGTATGAGAGAGTGTGTGAGTGAGTGAGTGTGTGAGTGAGTGAGTATGTGAGTGTGTATGAGAGAGTGTGTGAGTGAGTATGTGAGTGTGTGAGTGTGTATGAGAGAGTGTGTGAGTGAGTGAGTGTGTGAGTGAGTGAGTATGTGAGTGTGTATGAGAGAGTGTGTGAGTGAGAGAGTGTGTGAGTGAGTGAGTGTGTGAGTGAGTGAGTGAGTGTGTGTGTGTGAGTGAGTGTGTGTGTATGTGAGTGTGTGAGTGAGTGTGTGAGTGTGTATGAGAGAGTGTGTGAGTATGTGAGTGTGTGAGTATGTGAGTGTGTATGAGAGAGTGTGTGAGTATGTGAGTGTGTGAGTATGTGAGTGTGTATGAGAGAGTGTGTGAGTGAGTATGTGAGTGTGTGAGTGTGTATGAGAGAGTGTGTGAGTGAGTGAGTGTGTGAGTGAGTGAGTATGTGAGTGTGTATGAGAGAGGTGTGTGAGTGAGTGAGTGTGTGTGTGAGTGAGTGGTATGTGAGTGTGTATGAGAGAGTGAGTGTGTGAGTGTGTGAGTGTGTGAGTGTGTGAGTGAGTGAGTGTGTGTGGTGAGGTGAGTGTGTGAGTATGTCAGTGTGTGAGTGTGTGAGTGTGTATGAGAGAGTGTGTGAGTGAGTGTGTGAGTGTGTGAGTGTGTGAGTGAGTGTGTGTGAGTGAGTGTGAGAGAGTGTGTGAGTATGTGAGTGTGTGAGTATGTGAGTGTGTATGAGAGAGTGTGTGTGTGAGTGTGTGAGTGTGTGAGTGTGTGAGTGAGTGAGTGTGTGTGAGTGAGTGTGTGAGAGAGTGTGTGAGTGAGTATGTGAGTGAGTGAGTGTGTGAGTGTGTATGAGAGAGTGTGTGAGTGAGTGAGTGTGTGAGTGAGTGAGTGAGTGTGTGTGTGTGAGTGAGTGTGTGTGTATGTGAGTGTATGTGAGTGAGTGTGTGAGTGTGTATGAGAGAGTGTGTGAGTATGTGAGTGTGTGAGTATGTGGAGTGTGTATGAGAGAGTGTGTGAGTGAGTGAGTGTTGTGATGTGAGTGAGTATGTGAGTGTGTATGAGAGAGTGTGTGAGTGAGTATGTGAGTGTGTGAGTGTGTATGAGAGAGTGTGTGAGTGAGTGAGTGTGTGAGTGAGTGAGTATGTGAGTGTGTATGAGAGAGTGTGTGAGTGTGTGTGTGTGAGTGAGTGTGTGTGTATGTGAGTGTGTGAGTGAGTGTGTGAGTGTGTATGAGAGAGTGTGTGAGTATGTGAGTGTGTGAGTATGTGAGTGTGTATGAGAGAGTGTGTGAGTATGTGAGTGTGTGAGTATGTGAGTGTGTATGAGAGAGTGTGTGAGTGAGTATGTGAGTGTGTGAGTGTGTATGAGAGAGTGTGTGAGTGAGTGAGTGTGTGAGTGAGTGAGTATGTGAGTGTGTATGAGAGAGTGTGTGAGTGAGTGAGTGTGTGAGTGAGTGAGTATGTGAGTGTGTATGAGAGAGTGAGTGTGTGAGTGTGTGAGTGTGTGAGTGTGTGAGTGAGTGAGTGTGTGTGAGTGAGTGTGTGAGTATGTCAGTGTGTGAGTGTGTGAGTGTGTATGAGAGAGTGTGTGAGTGAGTGTGTGAGGTGTGTGAGTGTGTGAGTGAGTGTGTGTGAGTGAGTGTGAGAGAGTGTGTGAGTGAGTGTGTGAGTGAGTGTGTGTGAGTGTGTGAGTGAGTGAGTGAGTGTGTGTGAGTGAGTGTGAGAGAGTGTGTGAGTGAGTGTGTGTGAGTGAGTGTGAGAGAGTGTGTGAGTGAGTGTGTGAGTGAGTGTGTGTGAGTGTGTGAGTGAGTGAGTGAGTGTGTGTGAGTGAGTGTGAGAGAGTGTGTGAGTATGTGAGTGTGTGAGTATGTGAGTGTGTATGAGAGAGTGTGTGAGTGAGTGTGTGAGTGTGTGAGTGTGTGAGTGAGTGAGTGTGTGTGAGTGAGTGTGAGAGAGTGTGTGAGTGAGTATGTGAGTGAGTGAGTGTGAGTGTGTATGAGAGAGTGTGTGAGTGAGTGAGTGTGTGAGTGAGTGAGTGAGTGTGTGTGTGTGAGTGAGTGTGTGTGTATGTGAGTGTATGTGAGTGAGTGTGTGAGTGTGTATGAGAGAGTGTGTGAGTATGTGAGTGTGTGAGTATGTGAGTGTGTATGAGAGAGTGTGTGAGTGAGTGAGTGTGTGAGTGAGTGAGTATGTGAGTGTGTATGAGAGAGTGTGTGAGTGAGTATGTGAGTGTGTGAGTGTGTATGAGAGAGTGTGTGAGTGAGTGAGTGTGTGAGTGAGTGAGTATGTGAGTGTGTATGAGAGAGTGTGTGAGTGAGTGAGTGTGTGAGTGAGTGAGTGAGTGTGTGTGTGTGAGTGAGTGTGTGTGTATGTGAGTGTGTGAGTGAGTGTGTGAGTGTGTATGAGAGAGTGTGTGAGTATGTGAGTGTGTGAGTATGTGAGTGTGTATGAGAGAGTGTGTGAGTATGTGAGTGTGTGAGTATGTGAGTGTGTATGAGAGAGTGTGTGAGTGAGTATGTGAGTGTGTGAGTGTGTATGAGAGAGTGTGTGAGTGAGTGAGTGTGTGAGTGAGTGAGTATGTGAGTGTGTATGAGAGAGTGTGTGAGTGAGTGAGTGTGTGAGTGAGTGAGTATGTGAGTGTGTATGAGAGAGTGAGTGTGTGAGTGTGTGAGTGTGTGAGTGTGTGAGTGAGTGAGTGTGTGTGAGTGAGTGTGTGAGTATGTCAGTGTGTGAGTGTGTGAGTGTGTATGAGAGAGTGTGTGAGTGAGTGTGTGAGTGTGTGAGTGTGTGAGTGAGTGTGTGTGAGTGAGTGTGAGAGAGTGTGTGAGTGAGTGTGTGAGTGAGTGTGTGTGAGTGTGTGAGTGAGTGTGTGTGAGTGAGTGTGAGAGAGTGTGTGAGTGAGTGTGTGTGAGCATGTATTTGGTTGTAGTTGTGGTTTTCCCTTGCCAAGTCACATGACTCCCCCCCCCCCCCCGTTCTGTAGGGGTTGACGGGTCACGTCCTCTTCCTCCAGCGGTTCCAGCTCCACCACATCCCAGGTTCGACTCTAAGGCACAACATTAACACTGAACCCTGTGGGAGCCTTAGTCTGGCTCTGTGAG